>NC_139822.1:11577184-11794684 GCF_963457635.1 Microchirus variegatus | reverse complement strand
GAGCCAATCCAACCAATAATTCTCTTTTGACTGAAGAAATTGTTTGACTGAAAAACCATATTGTCTTTCCCAGACATGTCTATTTATAGATGTGAAGAGGGTTTCAAGGAAAAGTTAAATATCTTAACACGTTAAAACAACACGTTACACGGTAGTAAGTCTAATTCATGACATGTACAAATCTTCTAGTTTCTTTTACATATTTACGTAATGTTTTGTTGTAGGTTGAGCACGTAATAGCTCACATTGCTAACGAGCTAGCCAGCTATGTTGTCTCGTGTAAACAGACAGTGGCCGGCAGTTTTGACCAATCAGTGCATAGTACCTGCTCAGCGCGCTTGGAACCTCGCCAGAGCAGGTACTGAGTAGAGTCACAGTAGAGTCTCAGCTGCCGAGCAACCACGGGTTGCAAGTTCCGTCAGAAAACGAAACCTAACAAATTTGAATGTAGTAACTGTTTTTGGCCACATTCTTACATATGGCACCTTTAAGCATGGGTAAATATTGTCTTTCTTACTGTCCTCTCAGTAAAAGTAAATTCATTTTCTTTCTCACTTATGCTAACTTATGATCATGAAGAGAAGCAGCTGCAGGATAATGTGTGGGTGGTGGTTTCCTCAGAGGCAACTAAAACCTTTTGCCCTAGCATGAACTGAAAACGTTGCACAGCTCATCAAGATTTGTCAGCAGCAATTATCAAAAAATATAGAGCAAAAAAAGTATTAACTAGGCTTATATTATACACCACTACATCCACATATTTTTCACTTTCAAAATATTGACGTGAGACGTATAGAACACTTACTCATCTTCTGGCAGCCCTACGGTTATAAGCTAAATACACCAAATAAAGTAAATTAAATACAGTTAGACAACATAGGATGTGACTTTACTTACAATGTCAGGGAGAAAGAAGTGTGTCAGAGGCTAATGTCACAGTTCAAAGTTCACTTAGCTCGTTTTTTTAAATTTTGTGACTTCTGCACACTTATTGCTACTTTATATCACTAATAAAACTGCAACATAAATTTAATCATAACTAACTTTTAAAGCCTGAATATGTGACCTATAAACACACACCCCCAGGATGTCCATATAAGGAGTTTGTATGTAATTCCCACAGCAATTTACCCTGGGTGCACCTGCGGCACAGATCTGTGCTGTGTGAGCACTAAGAGTTAAAAACCAGCATTTACCCAAGTTATATTTTTGCAAGAAGACTTTGCAAATACAAATACTTTTCTTTCTTTCTTTTTTTTTACTACGACAGCTACAAAATCTCAGGAAGCTGAAGGTCAAGAGGTATACAGAGTACACCATCTCTCTGTGTTTCAGTTCAGTAAGTTGGACGATACAGCCACAGCTTTTGCTTTCTGTGCATGAATATTTCCAACAGAATAAGTATCAGTGCACTTATGGCTGCAGAGGCTGCTGTTAACGATTAACGTGTTTACAAATTGTTGTTCGTAAGACCTCGTCGAAAGTGCAGGGTGAAGGAGGTCTGGCCTATTTCAAAGCTAAGAAAAACAAAAACCCTGCTGTATTAATTCCTCTTAATCTCTTTAATTAATGTTTTGACTCATTCGTTATCCAATCCATTATCCAAGTGCCCCAGAAATAGTTTGAGCATGTTACCTCAAACCACAAATCATTGTCCTGGCGGGAGTGATATTGATCTTCTCATCTATTCTAATCAACTATTGGCAAGAAAAAGAACAGGTATATTTCTTGAAATGTCAGTCTAATCCTTTTAATTGCTTGTTCTGTCTGACCAACAAGTTCCACCTAAGTGGATTATTTTTAAGCTTCAAATTAAGTATTTTGGCCATGTTTATTTCTTAAAACAGAAGGAAGCATATTTGGAAAAGTAGGGGTTGAAATAACTGTGAGTTCTCCACTGAAACCAGGCACCACACAGCGTCCATGCCTCTGGAATAATGTCATGCTTTTTAGATGAAGAACACAGCATACAAAATAATGTTACATCATTTCTGTTCATGAAGACCAAACGGAAGCAAAATAATAACGACCACAAAAACAAAACACGTCCATCTTTTTCAGAACACAAATATGGTCTCAAATTAAGTGCAATAAATATGGAACAAAAAGTGGATTTTTTTTTTTCATCCATTACTTTATGCAAAAACAGTCTCTGTATGGTAATTCAGTTTTTTAGATGTCATGGGTGCCCTTAATTTTTTTTTCTCTTTTAAATGAACTGGCAGGCTTTCTAGAAATAGTTATAGGGTTGGAAAACCAAGAATAATAGTATGATTTGCTTAGTAATTTCTCATTAAAGATGTTTACAATTCCATGTTATGCACATTGACAGATTTAATTCAATTATTGTTAATGATATCTGAATCACCCCTCTGTAACTTTAATTTAGAGTTTCTTGAATTGAGGCAATTTATAAAGATATCATGAACTTATACTCTATCATAAATCATATTTTCACTTCTAATGTGTTGTAGATATCTGCTATTTGTGTTTTACGTTTTAAGTGTCAAAATCACAAAAGTTTGTCCCCGCTCTTTCTTTGTTGATTTGGATGAACACCAGCAGCCAACACTTTGAATGAAGCGGGGTCAAGTGTCCTGCACAACTGCATTGTGGGTCCTTTGCTTCCTTTAGCTTGTGCTGCAGAACATGAGGAAATCTTAAATCTTTGCAAGCGTCAAATAAAAAGCCAATAAAAAACACATTATGCAAATAGTCAGTTCACATTTATGTTGTTAAAATATATGGTAAAACTGATGAAAGGATTTATAAGGAGGATGTTTTGTTGTTTGAATGAAAGCTTGACCTTATTTCTGTTATGAAAGCACTTCATGATACAGGGCCATCACAGCGTTCACAATGTAGAGAAAAATGGGCCTCGATAGAAGGGCGGAAAATAAAGTACAGCTTTACCTATTCAATACAAACAAAATCATCATCCTGATTAAACTTGAATTTAAAATCCCTATTTAACGGCGAGACTCAACTGCAACAATCTGTGAGCTGCCTATTCAGACTGCTCTATTCAGCAAGGGGTCCAATAATGAACATATTACATATACAAAAATTGACAATTTATTTTTTTCAAATTGCCCTTTTTGTAAATACGTACAAAGAAGAGGTTCTTCACATTGTTAAGGCACCAATTGAATAAAAATGAATTTCAATGGGCTTAATGCTGTGGGGCACAATGCTTTTGTACGTCCTGATGTGAATGACTTTGCACTTTGAATTTCAACATGGGAAACACATAATACACTTGTCAGTATTAGCTTCAGCCTCTGTGCAGTCACTCAAGCCAACTGAGAGCAGCAAACTGTTGTCAGAAACCTTCCTGCAGCTCCTTGGTTTGACTGTTTGCCTTTTGTTTCTGGTGTCATGTTCGCGTCACATTAAATGACATGCAACTTCAGCAATTTAGGGAAATAATAGTAACAGGTTTTACAGGACGTCGGCTGTTTCCGTTTGGCATATCACAATCCCGGCCTCAAGTATGAGATGAAAGCCTATCTGGGCATTCTTTTGCTGATCAGAGATAGGCAAACGCACCAATCACCTCTCCCTGATCTCAGCCCCTGGAGCAGGCTACTGTAGCGAGCAAGGCACTTCATGTAGCTTAGCAACAGACTGGAGAGCTTTGTTTGGGTCAGACCTGTAGTAGCATTTATTTCACATTATATATATATCTATATATATAGATATAGATATAGATATAGATATAGATATAGATATAGATATAGATATATATCTATATCTATATATATATATACATATATACACACATATATATATATATATACATATACATATACATATACATACATATATATATACATATATACATATATATACATATATACATACATATATATATATATACATATACATATATATACATATATATACATATATAAACATACATATATACATATATATATATATACATATACATATATATACATATATACATATATATATATACATATACATATATACATACATATACATATATATTTTCTTTGTGCGTATATATACATATACATATATATACATATATATATATATTTTCTTTGTGCGTTTATATTTTTGTTGAGTGTATATAATTGGACATATTTTAAAATGACGCTGTTGTTGTTATACAGTGTCTACCTTTCAAATGATATCCTCTCTGCACATGCACACTTTATTGGGGACCAAAGCAACAACACTTGTCCATGTTTGTACAGAATATGAACGTAAAGGCTCTGGTACCAACAAACGCACAGAACAGAACAGTTTACTGACAAGGTATCAACACACACGGGGCCCAAAAATCGTACATTGAAACAGCAACACTTCATTAGATGAGCACAAGACAAATATTTTAGAAAAGAGTTTTGTTATGTTTAACTTAGGTTTCTCTTATGTAATGTCTGAAATGCAAGTTAGACAAGATGAGATACAATTACGTTCTCCTGTTTTAATTGATTCAGAATTGTGCGACCCTGACAGCTGCTGTTTTAAGTCTGATGGCTGTAAGAATCAACCGGCCGTGGAATCTGCCGCGTTTGCTGTCACTGCGAAGTCTCAGCACAAGGATCCTTTATCACCTCAGTGGTGATGCTGTATTTTCCATAACTGTAGGCAAAAGTTTCAACAACTCCCTTAAACCCAAGCTCAAAGCGACTTAAATGATGTCCTTCTGACCAAATATACAACTGATAAATGTATCTGATAAAACTACTTTGCCCTAAGTGGTGGGTTTGCAAGTGAAGTCCCCATTGCAGGGTTTTTGTCAGGAAGGGCATCCGGTGTCAGCCAAATCTAATATGCCGATCATCTGCTATGGCGCCCCCTGGAGAGGGAGAAGCCAAAAGCAGCGACTCACTTCGTTTTCTTACGATATCATCACGTTGTTTCAGTCCTGATTAACGATGTCTACTTTATCTCCAATCAAAGAGTCAACGATGCTCGATGTGTCTGCCGAGTTTGACCTGCAGCGGTTTGATAAGGGACAGTGAAGTCATAAACATTCCATGTCTAGATGGGGGCTGAATGATGACATCACATACCACTGCGACAGTCACCGTTCACAACTCTAATTCTGGACCTTTGTTGCACTTCTGTCCCCTTGTGACCTGTCAGCTTTTGTCCTGATGAGTATACACATAAAGTATATATGAGTATACATATAAAGTAATGCCTATAATGTAGTGTGTAAAAGTGTAAAATGTGTATCTTCCTTCTTCTTTCTGCTTCTCCCTTTAGTGGTCACCCACAGCGTATCATTGCCTCCACTTTGTCCTCTTCCTTGTGTCCTCTTCTGTTACACCAACTGTCCTCATGTCCTCCTTTACAGCATCCGTGAACCCTCTCTGTGCTCTTCCTCATTTCCTCCTGCCCGGCACCTCCATCTTTAACCTCCTTTGTCCAATATAATCACTATCTCTACCTTGACTCTCTTACTTCATCTCCAAATGGTTCTGAGCTGTCCACCAAATATGCTCGTTTCTAATCCTGTCCGTCCTGGTCACTCACTACGGAAATCTTCAGTTCTGCCACCTCCAGGTTTGCCTCTTCTTTTTTAGATAATAGCAGGTCTCACTTTTATGTTACGTGTACTTGACCTAATATTACCTTAAAAAATGCCTGCCTGTGTTAGTGTGACAATTCCCAGTAAAAAATAATAATGCTCTGATCTTTTATTCCTTTTAACCAAGAAGAAAGAAACTAGTTATTTGTTGGTTGTATAAAATAAAGACACATTTTCAGAAATCATGCATTTGAATTTGTATTACGGACTGAAGAAAGAAGAATTAATTAAATAACCCTTTAAGTATTCTGTCTGTTCCATGTCGAGATGTATTCGTACAACAAATCAGAATACATTTCAGTGAAAACATTAGAATTCAATAGATGCACCTGTGAAATAACTGAAGGGCCAAGGCAGTGCAAACCATTCATAGTGAGCGTGCAGAGACCGAGCGGGAAAGGTCATCTCAATCTTTGCTTCTCACTCCTATACTGCAACATTGTCAAGGCTATTGCTTATTTATAAAAAATACGCACTGTGAAGGTACAGAGTTCTTTTCTTTTGTGTCGGCTCTTCGTGATGTGAAATGGGGTGATTGTTTTGAAAAACTTTACTTTTTCATAGTATTTCAGTCTGCGGATTCGCTGCCTCGGAACCCTGCATTTCAATGAACGTGGTTGTCAGAAGGTTATGACAAACATGAAGCAACCGTGGATTTGTGAAACAGAATGATGTGAAGAGTCTAATTTCTTCAGTCAAAATCCGTCCAATGGGGCTTGTAAAAATAAATGAGGTGTCTAAATTTAAGCAGCAGAGACTAAGAGAGTTTGACTTGTAGCCTGTAATATGTATGCACATGATGCCGCCCATGCCCCGATCCTCCACTTCCCATAATACAAGTGAAAAGCTTTGTCGACTCCCTTCCTGCTAAATAACCACATCCTTTAAACTCCATGGCCCTCATTTCAATCTATTCTGTCCTCCACTCTCATGATTGACTGCTGCCCTGACACAAGGGCTGAGCAGAAAAAGAAAAATCACAGAGGCTGCAATTGAATCGCTCTATTCTATTAAATAAAAATAAAACATCTACTTAAATGTGAATATGTTCTTTGCTCCTCTGTGCCAGTCACTATCAGTGGCTCGTGGACAAAACAAAACATTTGAGGACATCCCTTAAAGGTGTGAAGAGACATTTTCTGCATTTTATGGACAAAACAACTCGTATATTTAACAAGAAAATGATCATAATGAAAATTACTTGTTAGTAAATGTTGTAAACGATTTGTTTCTTCTCAATCTTATGACAGAATAAAGTAGTTTCAATGGTGTTGTTTACTGTAGTAATGTTCCATCCTGTTTAAAATCTATAAAAATAATAGTTTTCAGAAGCACATTATGTGTTATTTTACAATGGTTTGAATGTTTACAGCTTTAATTGATATTATGTGACTTTATACCCTACAAGTGATGCACGTGGTCCTGATATTTTAGATTCTTTATGATTACATCAGAGATGAATTTTTCCTCTCTTTTTTTCTGACTCCCAGATCATAACCATGAGGGATTATGTTCCGAAGATCATTGGCCCCGAGTCTTTTGACGATTACGTTGGACCCTATCGCGGCTACGATCCGACAACGGACCCGTCAGCCTCCAATGTATTTGCCACTGCAGCGTTCAGGTTCGGCCACGCTACTATCCCTCCGATCCTCAGGAGACTGAACGAGAGCTTCCAGCCCCATGAGCGCTTCCCCGACCTGAGACTACACGACACTTTCTTTAGCCCATGGAGAATAGTCAAAGAAGGTCGGTACGCTCACACCGAACACTAAAAACATCCCAAAAAGAGTGAATGGAGTGGAAAATGCCAGTGGCAGCATTCTTACTGTAGTCTTACTGTAACAATGAGTCTATAGACTTTGGCTACTCAATGATCTCTTACATGTGATTAATTACAGAATGTGCAAAGGTCCAATCTACACACGGCAACTACGTTTCCACTAATGATCATATCGGACGACATTCATTACGTATTACTTATTTATTTGTTTATTTGTATATGTGACACACTTGAACCTCTCATTATTGTGACCGCTGCAATGTTGGGTTATGCTAACTTTGCCCTCGCCACCTTTATTATGGAGATTCTGTTTACACAGACTGCAGCCAAAGAGCTATTATCATGGCAAGCACTTCAAACTCCCCACAGTTTCTGTAATTCACTGATATTCCCCGTCTGGCATATTGATACTTCATTTGTATGTTCGACCTTCATTGTGCAGAATGATGTATGTGCAGTCCAATACCAGAGGGCTATTCTAACATTCATTTGCCAAAGTTTAAAGTCCCGCTGTACTCTCTTCAACTGTTTAAGCAGTTTTATAAGTATGGTCTTTTGTGTCTGAAACAATGCCTGATGAATCTTTCAATTGAATATGAATCATTTTAAGTCAGACAGAAAGAAAACACAGGAATTTTCCTGCTGGAATATCTCCAGTGTCAAACAGCATAGCAATGTGCTTCTATAGGGAAACATTTAAAAAGCTCAGTTGTGATGCTGAATCACATCTTAAGTCTTCACCACCCATCCTTAAACTGTCACACACAAAAAATGCAATAAAATAAAATGTAAATGACAATCCCTAAAAGAGATCACTGCTTCGCACCAAGTGGTGACTTCATTTGAAAGTTGACAGAGATGAAACAAAAACTGAGTGAGAGAAAGTTGTATTTCTTCTACCATGATTTCACCTTTTAAGATGACATAATTGAGTTGTAAGTAAATATTTTCACAATTTACACATATATATACCTTTAGTACATTCTCCAAAAAGAACATTATTACATTATATAAATTTAAAAAACAAAAAAAGCCTACATACAGTTTTAGTGTTTTCCTTCTGGACTATTTCGAACCCACCAAAATGTAGGTTCCTGAAACTGCCGCCACCTGCCAAACGGGCCATTTAAACTGGCTCTTGGGACAGGATACACTCACTTTGCAGTGACGGTCTGCTGCGCTTCTAGACTGTATTATTTTAAACTGGATTTTAAAGTTTGAGTTTGATCATTTTCTCCCAAGTTGGAATAGGAATCACAGGGTTCCCACAGGTCCTTGAAATCCTTGGAAGTTTGTGATTTCGAAAAAAAAAAAAAAATGTAAGGCCTTTTGAATGTATTTGAAAATCACCATAAATAGTCATGGGTCTTGAAAGTGCTTGAAGAAAGTAGTTGAGTTGATATTTAGGTAAATGTGGCCCAGCAAAAGTAGCAACAAGTTGGCCTAGCGAAAAACCAAGTAAACAAAGAAAAATGTTTTTGCGTTTTGTTTTTTTTTCAAAATTAGGGATTTTCCCTTTTTTCCAAATTATACAAGTTGAAGTTATGCAGAAGCCACGACATGCTTCAAATCACAGTATTGTGGGTCTTAAAACCATACACTTTGTATTTGAATTCGGGTTGTTTGATCACTGTGAATCTTATTCTAGTTAGGGTGTGGTGATCTCACATTCCAGTGGTTTTGCTGTTTTTTCTACTTAATATGTAGCCGCTGCAGTGCTGCTGCTTTGAGAAGCTGCTGTGTGTTCACTGTTGAAGGAAAAGGAAAAATGCAGAAGAACTAAATCGTGGCTGTACATCTTTTTTAATAATCAGATTTTATTTTCTGAATTTACAACAATGCAAACAATGCTCAACCAAGCATACATAATCAAGTATTGGTATGGCTGTACATCTTAATGAAGACAGAGGCTTCTGGTCATGCGTACACAATCTCACTTCTGCTATGCGAGCGGACGCGCTAGTGTTAGCACTTTTATGCTAACACGTTAGTCTCACAGTTTAACAGCTGGACTTATTGTTATCACATTCATATTTTATGATGCCTTCATTCAAAACCCTGCACTGCAGATACATTATAATCAGGCCATGGGAGCAGAAGTGCACAAACCTGGTTAATAACCACCTGTACAGAAAGGTAACACACCCTCAACGAAGGACAAATCCATTGCTCAACAAACACTGCTTGGCATTCTATTGTTTGGTGAATTTTGACAGACTTGTTGCACAAAAAGGCAAAAAAAAAAGAGAAAAGAACAAATACAAAGCACAGATGCATCATACAGAAACAGCATGAGGAGAAGCGCTGACACTGAAGTGTGGGAAATTTGTCCATGCCACAAAAAAATCTGAGTGCAGGCGCACAGTGAGAGCACAAAGTGAGAAAATCCAATCCAGGCTGGGACTGTGCTGTCAGCGTGAGTGCAGGACTTTGAGTGAAAGCATCACCAAAAACCTGAACATAAAATCAATAAGTGCTGCTCTCAAATCTGAAAGACCTAAAAAAAAAAAAAAAAACAGCAAAAAAACAACTTGCGTGGGTTCTCAGAGCTGTCTGCTGTGGCTTTGAACATAGAGAGAAAATTGAGGACCAGTTAAAGTCACTATGAAGTTGTATGTTCAGCTTGTTCATAACACAACGTTCGGGTTGTTTGTGTTCGGAGCGATGAGTTTTCTCGGGGACAGAGTGGGGGACGCTGCTGCTTTGATCGCATCTGACAGCTTGTTTTGACGGCTGTGGAATCACCAAATACTGTGGACTGTGAATGTCTTGTGTGCAGGCAATGACAAAATAAAAGCTTGACGATATTCAAGTACAAGAAAATGGGGCGGATGTTCCCAGGAGTGGCTCTGTAGACAAAAAGTCAAGCAAATATGAATTGTTGGAAAATCCTGAGCAGAATTGTCTAATACCGTTGTTTTCTAACTGTGGTGCATGTGCCACCAATGGTACACAAGCTTCCTCTGGTGGAAAATCAGAAATACTGCTCTACTGTATATACCAGTAAATAATAATAATTAGAGTCACCTTATCCTTCGCTCCATCTTAATCTAATTCAACTATACCGGTGTGTGTGAAGTTTATGTGAGGTAGAGGAGGAGGATGCCAGAGCAAATGATCTTATTTTTTGGGAATAAATCTGCCTCCTGTGAGAAGTCTGTAGCTGACTTTGCTGCACTTTGCTGCAGTGACTACAGTAATCACAAGGTAAATTCCTTTTTCATGAAACTATGTTTTGTTATGATAAACATCACATCCGTCCCCAATGGTCCATTCATCCTGTTTGCACCAGTAAAATAGTTTGGACGGCAGAGAGCCCAGGGGAAGCGGCAAATCCAAGCTTAGGAGTGATATATACACACACAAACACACACACACACACACACACACACACACACACACACACATACACCTGTTCCCTGAACATCATATCGACAGAGCTCAGACAGAGAGAGTTTGTCACGTCTTTGTCATGTTATTTGTGATTAAAGACCAGCTTGATAGAGTGCGCTTTTGACAGTTTTGGGACATCTTGGCATTTTTCTTTTTTAATTTCCCAATTGTTCAAAAATTGTGTGTTAAAGCAGATGGGTCAAGCTCAAATAACCTGGAAGCCAATTAGATGGAAAAAAAAGTAATTGAAAATATGATCTCAACTTATTACACAGTATTCCATTCATAACAATATTCATGCTTTATCCTCAGCTGACATAGGGCGATAGGCAGGGTACACACTGGACAGTTCGCCAGTCCATTGCAGGGCCACACATAGAGATAAACAACCACCCACTCTCACACTCATGGTCTATTTAGAATTTATCTAATCCCCATATTGCATGTTTTTGGAGTGTGGGGGGAAGCCGGAGAACCCAGAGAAAACCCATGCACACATGGGGAGAACATGCAAACTCCACGTAGAAGGCCCTTGTTCTGACTGGGTTACTTCATATTTTCAATCATATGCAAATATATAAAATAAATGCATTAATATCAAAAATGTACATAAATAAAAGTGTGTCAGCCTCCACATGCTGTGTTTAAAGAAATAGGGCCATGTTTCATTATAACATCATATTAAGTGGTGGCTACAAGTTTGACACCTCTGTGTTAAAGAGAGGAAATATGACTCCTGATGTGTGCAGTCAGAGAATACTTGGAACCTCATGGGGGGGAAAAAAGCAGTGTTTGTGTTTTATGTTGACTTGTGAAATAGCTTCAGCTCCACAGTGCAGTCCACCTATCATTTTAAAAGCCTCTCGCTTATGGAAAAGCTGTGTTTTGTGTGCAGGTGGAGTTGAACCGGTCCTGAGAGGTATCATTGGAACTGCAGCACCAGTCGTGAGCACAAACATGCTGATGGCGGAGGAGCTCACAGAGAGGCTGATTGTCCCCAATGTATCGCAGCACATGGACCTGGCTTCACTGAACCTACAGCGAGGACGAGATCATGGTCTTCCGGGTAAGTCACCGTGGACTGAAAATCAGTGGTATAAGTTTCTGTATTTGCAAATAAACAAGGCGATGCTTACACTAACGTGAGACTAGATAACATCCAATCCTGTTAGGATTATGTACATACGTTTCAGAACAATGATGCAGATGAACGATTATCAGTCGCGACTTGATTATCAGATGTAACTAAATTGTGCATCAGACATTATTCATCGATTAATAGGTTTGAAGCTTTTTTCATGATTAAAACAAGATTTCTGATTGTTTCAGCTTCTTAAATGTGAATATTTTCTTCGTTTCTTTGCTCCACATAACAAAGAAATCAGTAAAACCGAATCATTGTGGTTTGTAGACAAAACCAGACATTCGAGAACAGGGGCGCAGCTTGTGAACAGGCAAGGCAGGCAACTGCTTGGGGCCCCGAGCTGATAGGGGGCCCCCGACACTCGGAGCCTGAGGAATGTTTTTACCGAAATGTGCAGTGACCAGCCGTCTCCCAGTCCCCCTTAAAAAACAAAGGGGCGATTTGCAGTGGATCTCAGTAGGAAACCTCCCTAAAGGGGCCCCACCTCACGTTAACCCGTGTGAAGTTATTGTTCTGCAAGTTGGAAAATGAAGAGGATTATTTACAGTGTAATGCATATCTTTTTTACTCAGTTTATATGTTTTTTTCAGTTATTTACAGTATTTTATTGTTCTTTACATTACATTTACATTATTTCTGTGTTTCTCAGCGTAGCAGTGTGTAGATCTTGTGTCACCAGGTGACGTTTCCCACATTGCGCACAGGAAGTGACTCATTTTATATCGAGACGGGTAGGGGGCAACAGCAATATTGTGATGGATGAAAACAGGTTGAAGTATGACTGAAAGTATGACCACAAATTGTTTTAAAAGTGAATGCCCTGTTTACATCAACACAGATTACATCTGATATAGATCTAAACTGCTCATATGAGATGCAATGAGTTTGATTGCTAAATAAGAGAAACTCTTAATAACTCTTGCCAAGACAGTAGATTGTGGATTATTGATTATGAAACAACTTTTCAGGATACAATGATTGGAGAGTGTTCTGTGGGCTGAAGCGTATGAAGACATTGGACGATCTCAAAGAGGTTGTGGGAGACGACGAGGTTGCTGAGATGATACAAACGGTGTATAAACACTTGGACAATATCGACGTTTGGCTGGGAGGACTTGTCGAAAGATCGCTGCCAGGCTCAAGAACGGGTGCCCTCTTTTCTTGCCTGATTGGAAAGCAGATGAAAGCACTTCGCGATGGCGATAGGTACGTCCACATGCTTCTGTAAACTGTATTGTATTTGTGTTTATTTTTAAAATGGTAAGGTAAACCCTACGTTCTTTTCAGGTTTTGGTGGGAGGCTGAGGGTGTTTTTACCCAGCAAAAGAAGGCCGAGCTTTCAAAAGTGTCTCTGTCTCGGATCATCTGTGACAACACTGACATAAGGGAGGTGCCCTATGATTCTTTCAGATTTGGGAACTACCCGACCAATTACGTCCCCTGCAATCAGATACCATCGATGAATGTGAACGCTTGGAGAGATGACGGGAACAGAGGTGGGCTGGATTGACTAGGCTAGTGTGCTTTTTTCCTGTATTATTAAGAAAATCATAAATATTCCTTTTAATTGTATAATTTCACGACACACACTAACATAAAAAACTTCTGTCGCCCACTTCCAGACGTAGAGCAGTGTGGCTCTCCACCAAAGATAAAGAACGGGGATTTCATATTGTCCTATTCATCTGGGAAACCGGCTGCTCTGTACTCCTGTTACCATGGTTTCCAATTAAAAGGTGCCGCCGCGTTAGTTTGTGAGGAGAATCGATGGAGTGACAAACCCCCACAATGTAAAGGTACGTCAGCTGTTTTTTGACACGCGCTTGTCCGTGGACATCTGCTTGCGGTGGTGATGTCATGTTGGCAGGGTAAAGCAGCTCAGCATTAAGACAAGGTTGCTCCCACTGTCAGCTGGTTATCAGTCTACTCTGAACTGCTGCATGCTGTGTACTGTATTCTCTGTGATAGATTTGTTTTAGCACCACACACACTACAGATTATGCTCAGACTGGCAGTGCTGTTTTGTTCTCATTAGGCTGGTGCTTTACTGCTCTCTGCTGGAAGTAAATGTGTATAGCAGAGCTTCCCACATGTATGTATGGATGGATGTATGTTTGTAAGACATCAGTGTGTCAGGCTTTTGGAAGCCTTGGTGTGCTGCCATCAGTATTTCATGTGGGCAGTAGGTTATGAATGAGTTTAATCCACATGTCAAAGAAGGATTAAAACAAAAATCACCTCAAGAGACTTGAGTCTTAGCTGGCACTTGAGCAGTGCGTGAATGGTGAATGAATTTGTTTATAAAAGTTTGTCTAGCGATTACTTAGAAACAGCACCTGTTAATTTAACAATAACAATGTAACAAGCACAACAATGGAAACGCTGACAAGGTTCAACCTAGAATATGTAATGTATTGAAACCGCACTGCTGCTCCTAATCTCCGGACATACGGGTTTATATGACACAGCAACAATGATGAGCATCCTGATACAATTATGTCATTGTCGTTTACACTGTGCTCATCTAAGATGGGTGTGAACGCTGTCAGAACACACGTGAGTCTTCTGTTTGTTTAAGCAAAGTAGCCTATATGTATGCGTAATTCATGCCCGTCATGGTTAATTGCTAATGTGACTTGCATTGTAATTACGATTGTTTAAACGGCAGCACTTTCTCCTCCGTAGGGAATCGTCATTAGAGATCGTTGCAGCGGATCCAGAAAAATCTTCGAAAGCGCAGGAAATGTTGCCTTATTTTTTTTTTTTATATGATTTTGTTGATTCAAATTGTGTCTTTGGAAACAGGGACAGAGCCACGTTTGTAGGAGTGACCAAATATTTGACCCGCCACGGCAAAAGCATCAAGTCGGCCCAGCGCAAACTGAGTAAACAATTTTTTTTTTTTTTTTTTTTTCAAAATTTGGGATTTTCTGTTGTTTTTTTTTTGCAAAGCTGAAGTTTCGTAGAAGCCACTATATGCTTCAAACCACAGTATTGTGGGTCTTAACGCCACGAACGTTGTATTTGAATGAGGGTTGTTTGATTGTGATATTGCAATCAGCTGCTGATATGCATCAGCTGTTGCGAGGCTACCGCTCCTCACCGTGACTGTGCTTGGAGAAGCGAGTGTGTGTTCACCGTTGAATGAAGGTGGACAATGAAAAACGCAGAAGAACTCGACCGTGACTGTGCATCTGCACGACGCCTGGTCAAACCGACGCCGCTCTTGCTTCTGCTATGCCAGCGGACTTTATGCTACTTGTTAGCATTTAAGCTAGCGGACTTTATGCTAACGCGTTAGCATAACAGTTAGACAGTAGTTACTTCTGAGATGGTGAGGTGATGCCAGCAGCCCGAACCGCTATCTCCTTATGGGGTGAGTTTTCATTAACTTTATGTTAGTGTTCATTCAAAGTTACATACTGGGATTAAAAAACGTTTTTTCATGCTAGACACTGTCTTTCAATAATAACTGTGCGTTTAAGAACGCTATGTGGCTACATGGTTACTAGCTCCAGGGCCGGCCCAAGCTGCATTTGATTTGGAGGGGGCCCTCCCACCATCTGAAATGTACCTCAATAAATTACGTTAATTATATTATAGCTATGTTATTCAAAAACCACTGTCACTCTTGTTTTTTTGTTGTTGTTTTTTGCAATGGGGGGGGGGGGGGGGGGAGTAAAATTACATGGCCTACTTTTAATTTAATATTTAAAGTGAAACACTGTGTGGTGTTGGGGGGGTTAGGGGGCTGACATCTTTGAAACAGACATATACAATCTAAAAAGTATATATATCAACTAAAAGTATATCATGTTAAGAGGTTATTATGTCCATTTTTATGTATTTTTATGTATAGCACTGTAGCTCACATAATCGTATCTGTGCTCCTGTTTCTGTGATTAGAAGTAGCTCATACAGAAAGGTGTGGTTTCTCTGACAGCTAGACCAGGAGGGGGTTGTGCTATGTAAATGTGATGATCCTGTCTCTAGGCTCCCAGAAGGTGTACATTTTTTAGGCTAAAATTCTCCCTAAAGCAATTTAAGGAGTGCCTACATTCAAATGGCCATATCTTCTTCGATAATTTTTCATGTGTTAGACATTGATGGAAAGGTTAAAAATCACTCTCGGAATCTGTAAATAACTCAAAATGTCCCTCAGCCTACTTGTTCCTGTTTTTTTCCATGGCTGCTCGCATGTACTGTAATAAGTTGTTGTCAATGTAAAACATGCTTAACTTTGAATCTATATTATTAATTCCAGTAAGGTGATTTTCCTTTATTAAAAAAACAAAACAAAAAAAACACTAACATAACAATCAAACCACTCTTTGTTGTCCTTCCTTCTACAGTGTGATTTCTGTAGGTTTATATAGCATCCAGTATTTTTTTTCCCTAGCTAGCTTTAATTGCTCTGCAAATGACATAATCATGACGATTATATCCACAATGTACCTGCCTGGATTCCTTTGTAGATGTAAATACCTTTCATGGATATATTTTCATTTAATGACTTAAAACCTTATCATGTTGCAAGAAGAAACTCCATTATCTGATACAATAATATAAAGGATGAATTGAGGAAATGTGAACAACTTTGTGTTATAATAATGAGATGAGATTAGAGTTCCTTGATATAATGTGACCAGGTTCTATGTTATTTTAATACTTCTGAATGTGGAAAAACATCTTATATTAAAGCAGTAGTTCCAAAACTGTGGAGGGCCGTGCTATGCAAAACACCCGTATACACCCACCTAAACATGTGCTTGTTTTGATAAAGACAATTTAAATCTGGCCACTTTAACACTGTAATGTGACTTAAAACTGGAATAAAAAACTGCCAAACACTAAAGAAAACTGGCAAATATAAAAAAAACAAAAACAAAAAACTGTGTCCTTACCACGGTAATATAAATTCTGCAAAATAAAACACTTAAAATGACTTGGATCTAAAAATTGTAATTAGTAAAAAAAAATACTTGGAATAAAAATTTGTTCATGAAGGTCAGTAAAACAAAATAGATTTGTCTGATTTAATTGAAATAACCAGCTGACGCCACTATTGTCTTGAATGTAACGCAACAATGATTTGTACTGTAGCCACGTCAGGTGAGAATGCACATGCTATGCTTTGATAAGGTGACACTCTTCAGTTTCATTTTTTCCGAACCCATCAACAGGAATCCCTTGGTGTTTGGGGTGTGTCGTCTCTTAGCTCGCACAACACATTGTTCCTATTCTTCATCCACTATTATACTGGTGAAGCCAAGGGTGATTATTGTGATGCTTAGTGGTGATTAATCGTGCTTTATTGAAACTCGAGACAGTAATGCTTGTCGCCTACCTGTCACTCTTGTCACAAACCTTCTTTCCAGTGCAGCGCGCACTTTTTGTGGGAATCGCACCCTCCCCGTTATACTCCCTTTCACAATAGTGGGCAGCTTCCAAGTGTCGCCCTTGCCGAAACATGTGTTTACTAACTACTGTAAATATGTCATCCTCCATATTTACAAGCAATGTGGGGTAAGTGTCCGTAATATGCAATATATACAGTGTATAACCTGGAATGCCCTCGTGCGCACTTCTATTTGGGAAGAATGGAAAATGGAGCTTTAAAGACGGACTAAAATAAAATGGATTTCCACTCAGAAAATCCAAACCACAGCTGGCTGTCACCCTGAAGGTCATATCCAACCACACAAAAGGTGGCAAAACTTTCCTACTGGGTTGGACTAATGCGATACAGAACTCCAGGGACTAAATGATGAGATCCCCAAGAGTATGGGAACAACTTTAGAACTATTTATTATAAATCCTTATGTGGTTAGAGCACACGTTATTACATTGTTCATTTATTTTGATTACTTTTTATGATTGTTGTTGATGTTTTGTTCAGTGCGTGAAGTGGGGAAAAATAAGTGCCAGTTCTCCCCTTATGAGGCGTGTCATTGAACACTAAATTATGAAAATTCTCACTCGATACAAGATACCAGAAGATGTTAGTGATGCTCCCATCTAATTATTTAAATATTCTAGTCTAAATTGTATATTTATATTGTCCTTAACATTTCCAACAATGATTTGAACTTCAAGCACACAGTCCTTTTTATTTGGTGCCTTGTTGTTATGTTGTTCCTCCACAACAAAAATATGTCAGGAAGTCAGTGAATATAAATCATAATAGACCTGCACCTCGAGAAATTATTATTTTGGGCCAATAATAATATTGAATTGGACAGATAACATAAACGGTCTCCTGAGAATTGCCAGTATGCAAATAGAAGTGCCAATATTCAAAATAGTAAAACTAAGAAGTGCCAATACTGCATACCGTGGCCCACTTCAAGCACTGGTTTTGTTTGATTTTAATTTTCCCTTTTATTTTTTAAATTGAATGGTTGACTGTGACTGTGTCCTAGGTTTTGCGGCGCAATCATTTTGACACAAGGGGGAAAATGCACCCTCTATTGGCTGTGTACCAGGACCACAACTGGGGAAGACTCCCACATCTGCCCTCCACATCTGGTATGTAATTCCAATTGATTGATTGATTGAACGTTTCTCTGATCCCGATGAAGACTTAAGAGTAGTTACCTATCTGTTTGTTTGTTTGCTCGTGCTATTTCCCCATGATTTTTTATAAAAATGATTTTAAACCTGTAAACCAGACATTTTTTTAAAGATATACGTTCAATAAATGTGCCACAACTTAATTTCATTCATACTATTTAAAACACATAAATATAAATCTTAGGTAACTTGGCTGGAAAGAATATTGTAACCCAAAAAAATTAAAATATGATGACTCATCTGTGGATCCTGACTCAGACTGTAGGAATGACTGTACAAGATGTCCAAAGTCACTTTAATTGACGGAGACTCTCTCTCATCTTGTATCTTGAAAGTTGTTTTTGCTGAAGAGTTTTGAAGGTTAAAATATAACTTGTGTTTTCACGCGTCTCATCAGTGTTTAGGTTGTGCAAACCACTGATCATAATTTCTAATTTGTTAATGTACCTTTAAAAGAAAGCTCATGCACGGACCTTTTATTTATTCATTTTATTATTATTTTTAAAAACCTGTTCAGATGAGTCATACTTGCCACCTGCGAACGCACGTAGGTATAGTGTGATGATTGATTGACTGGTCTATCGTGCGCTGTGGCTGTGTTACCTTTCAAAACACAATGTGAACAGATAACATGGCCAAATAACCCAAAAATAACTGAATAACTGCTTGAAACTCTGGGTGTCTGCCTCTGTGTCAACAATGCAACCCGAAATATTAACGACATTCATTTGAAACTTAAAAAGAAACTGCTGTGTTTTCTAAGCCCAAATTTGTCTGGGATGGACTGTAGGACAGTGGAAATGTGTTCTGTAAATCAGTAAAGTCAAAGTTGTGTCCAATTGTTCAGTGTTTCAGTTCTTATTGAATAACATGCTGTTCTCTAAGATGGTGATTAACTGCAAAAATCACAGTAACTGCCTGGTGTAGTGGTTCAATTGTTATTGAAGAGTTGAAATTTCTGGTTCAATGACGATTTATATTCAAACAGTCCTCTTCATCAAGTTATTCAGACATTGAGATTTTTTGTTGTGGTATTGCCACCACTGTTGTTAGCTCTTGTTTGAGATAAAGAAATGACCATTGCAACTTTCTACTTAAATGGCCTGCTTTCATGGGAGATTATCACTGTAGCATGAACTTTTCATTGGGACACAATGAAGGCAAGTGGAAACGTTGATGTGTCATCATTGTCCACTTGTGATTGAATGAGTCATGTTAGTGCCTCACTGGTAAAAGAAAAAAAAATGCACAATGACTTTCAAATGCAGTGGATCAAGTTTGAAGGAATGTACCGCTATATTTAGCATTGGCAGAAATACTAAAGCACATAAAACATTTGTAAAAATGTAATTTAATATAAACATTGCCACTCATGATCATCATCTTCAAACTGTATTTACCTACGTGGGGGAAATTGATTGCAGTCTGGCAAAGGACACATCGTAAAAAAACAAAAACAAAGTCATAATGGGACACAATTAATAAATCCACACATAGAATACAATACATGCAGATGTAAGCTCACTCGCAATGGAACACAAGCTGGTGCAAAAACCAGGTGTGTGATCATGTCGGCTGCATCTAACAATTCATAATTAAAACAGACATGCCAAATTCATGACAAATAAATATTTCACGGGTTAGTTTAACCACTTCTTCCCTGACCCTCTTTTTGGAGTTCCTGCTTGAAAATGACATGACCAAACATAAATAGTGTAAATCTCTGAAGTAAATGTACATGGAACACAGCATAACTGAAGGATTTTTTTTTTATCTCGCCTAAAAAAATATTGCATTTTAAAGCAAATATCATCTTTAAAATATGCAGTAGAAGCTTAAAAACACATGGAGGTCATGTATCAACATGTGGACATGAGCTGTGCAAAGTATGATGTTGCTGAAATGAAGCAGAGTGAAATTACAGAGGTTTTATTAAAGAGATGTCTAGGCGTTCTCTCTTTCGGCACCATCTGTGCCATTTGAGATTTCTTAGGTACCAAATTATTAAAAACCCATTTGATTTTATTTATATGTCACTACAGGTCTAATAAGAACTTGTTTTGTGCTGTGCGTAATCACAACTCTGTGACTCTGCAACTTCTTCAGTTACGCAGCGCCATAGCTCTGGCTTACCTTGGTCAATTAGGGTGATTGACAGCTCGTTTTAAACCTCTAAACTGGTAGAATCAGACCCCGGTCTCCAAATGCGTGTGAATCACTTCATTAGCGAGTCAAAAGGACATAAATGCATGTGACGCATTTGTGCGGACATTCGCCTTTCGCTAATCAGACCGATCTAATGTCGCTCTGTATTGATCAATCAGACCGGGATTTGTTCCCAAAGCATGCAGGAAAGTGTAGTTCTTCATTAGAAGTGGTTTTGTTCCGGTGGAAATAGCTTGTTTTGATAAACTGCAAAGGTAAGACAACATTTCTGCATGTATTTCTTGAAAGTCAGTTGTTGTTTTGCTCTTATTTTGGGGCTGGATCCGTGAATCTTGGTCGTAGAGTGATTAAAAAATGGTACCGCTGGAATCTGTTTGTTCTCCACTGTCCAGCCGACACATTTTTTTTGTTTACATAATCACGCTGACGCTTCGGTGCCGCTTTGAGTGCGCTGTAACTTTTTTTTTCGCCCCTGCTGGTTTGATCTGTCGGTGTTTTAACTGTGTTTTGTGAACATAAGAATTGTTTATATGATCTTCTAGCTGAGTTTCTGACCTTTCTGTGGGTATGCAGCATGTCTGTGTTTGTTGAAGTTAGACATGGTTTTATGATGCTTTTGTCGCTGCGTCTGATCAAGAACAAGAGGTTAAGAGTGCAAGATGCAGACACATTGCCACTGTTAGCAGCGAGACGCCATGTTTCTACCGGAGCCTGTAAGGACAAACGCGAGAGAACAAATCAAGCGTCGCTTTACTTGTAGCGGAAGTCCCGCCTCCACTTTCTCCGATTCGTCTGCTCGCCCTCTCCCTCGCCTCACGAACCTCATCTGCTGACATGGAGAAAGACGACGCTGAGGATACCGTAGCGCTCGGGGAAGGGAGGGGCTGAGCAGAGGAGCAGTTCGTTGTTGTAAATTTCAGCCTCTCCTCTAGATGTCACTATAAACTACTTACTTCACCTTTAATGTAAAGCAGTTAGTCAAGCCCAGTCTAATCGTCATCTCCACCTTGGCAGCAAATAACGATTCCACAGCCCTGGAATGACCTTTAAAGAGGGCAAGAACTACAGCTGAAACAAAGATAAAAAACTCCTCAGGTGTTTAGATACACCTGTGTCCTTTGCTAAAAATGCTATGGAAATTTGCCAAAAGTGCAGACAACCCTGCACAGGAATGCTTAAGACTCCTCCCAATTATTTTTTTATTCTGCAGGTGCATATCTTGACTGTCCACTTATTTTTATGAGTCATCATGGTAATTCCCATACTAATTGTGTTCTAGAGTTCCTGTATAAATTCACTGTTCATAACCCGTATGCACACATACGGCGTGGTCTCACCCATCATAGAGTTTGGCACACAAGTTCTTGCACTTAACGTCACTTATGTAACAAATTGAACTCTGTGAGGACAAAGAAAACACTCTTCGGTAGAAGCCAGCTGCTGGTCTGTAATGTGTGGGAACCAGACGAAGGATAGAAGTGGCTTGACATGTAATGTCAGTTCGAAAAGACATCTAATTAATTATGATCCAATAAATACATTTTTAAAAATTCACACATTTCAATGAGTTAAAGATTTTTTTTTAAATACATCTTTAAATAATGAAAACATATCCAATTTTTCTCAGTAGCTTTTAGGTCCAGTGTGTAATGTGTATGTATATATATATATATGAAATAATTGTCATTTGGATAAATTAAAGCTGAAATTGTATTTTGGTTTAGTTCATTCTTTATTCTGTACATCAGTGGCACATTAGGTTAAGCTGCTCATCCTTCAACCTCAGGGTTTTGATTGCCTGTTTACTCTGTGTCAGCGTGTTCTTGGCTAATAATCTACACCTCAAATTCCTCCAAGAAGCAACTTGTGCCAGCAGCATGTGATTTGTGGCTTTGTATATTCTCACCAGCCACTTTATTGGGTATATAGGACACCTAATACCTTGATTATAATTAGTGGTTACTTTAGTTACCATCAACCAAGCAACATTCCTCGTACCATAAGATGGATGAATGGCACAAATGTGAAGTGCTTTGAGTTCAGAACAAGACTGCAAACACAATATTGAAATACAGAATATTTACTGTTATTTGCACCCAGTCCAACAGATACGTTTTATCATTGTGTCCATTTAGTGAGTTTTTGACTTAAAGGGCCCATATTGTGCAAAATCAACTTTTTTAATAATTTCAGTACTTATATTTGGTACTCAGGGGGCCATACCAGTCCCCAAAATGTGAAAAAACAAGACTCAATCATGTTTTAGTGGTTCCACTTAGTGTAGGTATAGGCGATAAAACACGCGATGTTTAAACCTCCCGCGGAATTACGACATAGCGAGCATTTCACCGTGCATGTTGGCACCCTGCCAGGCAGAGTACTTCACAGCTCCACCGTAGCTCCTCCTTGTCCCTGTGAAATACGAGAGTGCAGGCGAGGGTGGAAGAGTGGCTGCACAGCGGAGCACAGTGTTTTACACAAACTTCCAGCCTCAGAGGATTTGTGTGTCCAGTGGATACATTTTATTTATGAAAAAAATGTTCACAAGCTTCACAAGCCCTTTGTTGTTGATCGTGTATGTAAATTCCTATGCTCGAAAAACACCTTGAACGCACCAGTTACGTGCCGCTGCAGTAATGTGGCCTTTAGCGAGTGACGTGTGGATCAATAATATGAAGAGCACGCGTTTGAAAGCACTGCAGAAAGATGTAGATGTTGTCCTACATTTCTTCTCAACCAAAGGCTACCTTTCTGTCGTGTTTCCACGTTCTCTCCTCATTATTGATCCACACAGGTCACTTGCAGCTGCAGTAACACTGGTGCATTCAAGGGGTTTTTCTAGCATAGGAATTTACATACACGCCGCGCGTTGCATTAAAAGTTTTTCTTCGATTCTAATGTTTTTATGATCGCGAGAAGCCAAAATCGTGGTCACTCTATGCATTACGGTGAAACGCAGTTACAACGGGTAAACGGACATTACTATGGGGTATACAGAGCGGGGGTTTGGACGACGGTGCATGACAATAGGTGATAAGTGGCGACAGTATGGCTGTGGATAGTAAGTTAGATCGACACTCCCATGGAAGCAGTGGGTGTGTGTTTACCTGGGTCTCATTCACATGTAAATGACCAGGCACAAAGCCGAGCATTCTGAAAAGGGCTGTTTTGGCAGGTTATTAAACTGCAATTGTGCTTCATCCTTATGATATTTTGACTAAAGCATGACAGACATGTTCATTAGGGCATCAGGAACTAGTTTAACTTGGGGTAATAGGGTATAATATGGGCTCTTTAAGTCATGAAGCCATAGAGAATAATTTGAAGTTCAAAGTTTTTAAATTACATAATACACCTGTACACAAACTGCTCTAATAATAATTAATACTGCTCTTGTTGTTAACAGGTCAATTGCAGTTGTTTGCAAAGATGTGGAGCTGTATTCAAAACTATTCCATTTAGAAGTTTAAATTGCTGCTCTATTCGTCACAGCACCATTTCCTTCAAGCTCACTCTAACAGTTCTGGTCTGACTGCAGTTTTGGTGTTGGGGTGTGACAGTTACGAGCAGTAAAAGGGTGGTGCCATAGTCTTTTATTTCTGCTGAAACACAACACCTGACTTAAGCAAGTGTGTCTTTCACGATGCACGTTTTCCAGAGCGCGACTGTCATCTGTTGATGCTGACTTACACAAACCTGCATTGACTGAAATTCCTCTCATTCACTTTTATTTGAGTTGTGTCAAGTGTTGCCGCACTGCACTGTGGCTCCATCTCGTTGCTTTGCTTGTGTTAGCATGCATCAGGGAATGACACTTCCCAAGTTACAGCACCAACAAGGATGTTCTCACCATCGTGATTATTGCACATGCATACAGTGCTCAACGTAAATGAGTACACCCCCTTTGAAATCTCAATGCATACAAAACAATTTCCAAAATGTGGACAAGAATAAGTTTTATGTAACATCTGTTTAACTTTTTTTTAAAGCACTATTTTTAATTTTCCAATTATCATACAAAACATTTAAATTCTTTGTTTTACAAATAACCACAGAAAACAATCCAGATGACAGAGACAAATCAAAAAAATCAAAAATCAGCATGACAAACTCGACATAAACAACAGACGGGAATAGAATTAAAAACTCAACAACAACAAAACTGGATTATTCAAGAGTAGGTGTAATAATTCAGAGTTCTAGACCAGATAAATTGTTCACAAGTTATTTGGTCCCAGGTTTTGTGGAATCAATAACATCTGTTTAACTTATAACATGAAAGTAGGTTAATAATATAACTTACAGAACACATTTTTCAGTTTTACTCAAATTAGGGTGATGCAAAAATGAGTACACCCCAATGAAAGTCTCTGGAGCAAGGCAACATTTCAGACTGCAAATGTATAATTTAACAATAATCAACCACAGTTCAGTCTAATTGTTCATTACACAGGTGTCCAGCAGACAGTTGACTATAAAAAGGTGTAGAAAACCCCTTACCATTTCATGTTGTTAGCAATGGCACCACATGGTAAGAGAAATGTCTCAAGACCTGAGAAAGAAAATAATTTTACACCGCAAAGGTGAAGGCTACAAGAAGATCAGCAAAGCTTTACTTATCAGTCAGAATACTGTAGCAAAAGTGGTATAAAAACTTAAAAAAGATGGAACTGCAACCATCTCACAGAGACGTCCATGTCGTCCACGGAAGTTAACACCTCGACAGGAGCGTCTTCTGATGAGAAGGGTTGAAGAAAATCGGCATTCAGGTTCACTGCAGTTATCCAAGGAAGTAGAAAAACAAACTGTGGTGACTATTTCCCATAATACAATACGGTGTACACTGCAGAGGTGCATGGGTGCCATCCCCAACGGAAGACTCTCCTAAAGCCCAGGCACAAATGGCCCGCCTAGAGTTTGCCAGGGCCCATGCTGACCAAGCTGAAGACTACTGGGTCTGCATTGTGCCTAGAGTGAAACAAGGTGGTGGCAGTGTCCTTATGTGGGGTTGCATGAGTGCTGCTGTCGGGTAGCTGCGTTTCATTGATGGCATCATGAATTCACAGATGTATTGCTCTATACTGAAAGAAAAGATGCTACCATCACTCCATTCCCTTGGTCATTGTGGACTTTTCCAACATGACAATGGTCCTAACCACACATCTAAGGCCACTTTTGGATTTCTGAAGAAGAACAGGGTGAAAGTGATCGAGTGGCCAAGTAAATCTCCTGATCTGAACTCGATTGAACACCTATGGGGAATTCTGAAGTTGAGGATTTTTTTTGGGTCGCACTATTTCCTCACAGTGTGAAGGTCGTCGGTTTGAATACCAGTTTGACTGACAGACCTTCTGTTGGTTTTCTCCATGTCCTCCAAATTGACCATAGGTGTGAACAACCATTAATTATCATTTAAAATTATTAATAATAATTTCATATTTATACACACAATAGAAATATAAAAACACATCAAAGAGTAACATGATGTTGCTTTATAAAGCAAGTAAATCAGCTCCTTTGAAAAACAGAAAGCACAAAACAAAACATATTATAGAATATATGAATAAATGCACATTCAAAGGTCTGTATATAATACAGACCCACATGTCTGTACATTGAAATGAATGCAGAACAAATCCATACACAAATGAAAAGACAAATGAATGGATGCCTCCCAGCAAGCTTGTATGCATACAGTATACAACACAAACATCATAATGGCCCAAATATGAATTCATATTGCATATTAACTGAAATAATTTAACACATATTGGTCCCTGAGCAGCTGACCACTGTTGTCATCAGGGAACATGGCAGGTATTGTCCCAGTCCATGTGATGGCACTCTGGGAGCCCTCTCCTTCCTCAGGCAGGACACATTGTGAAGGACAGCACAGATAATATGTTCGTATGCATCCTCCAGGTAAAATGATGTGTGCTAGTGCATTGTTAATGTAGGCATTATGTATGTGCACAACACTCAAATGATGCATCTGCTTTGTCCAATGTAGTTCTGATGTCCACATCAAGTACAATTTAAAAAAGAAAAAAAATCACCATTCTGCTTTGGCCAGTCATGTTTACTCACACAGTGTATTTTACAATCTAAAGGAAGTGACATTTACACATTTCACTTTCAACTCATTATCAGAGTACAACTACGTTTTCGGAGATGTTAACTTCTTGGATTGTAAATGTGATGGTTTCAGCGGAGGAATTAACGTGTATTTCCGCACTACTTGCGCATTCAGGCGGTCGCTTTTAGTCATTGGTTTATTATCGTGGCCGTGTTTCATTTCTTTTTGATTTGGTGTTTCACTTCCTCGTACGCCTCCATGAGGATTTCAGCCTCAGAGGGGGGAAAGAATGTTGCAGTTGTCATGGTGAATCTGCGCTTGACAGTGAGGTCTTTTGAGGAAGCCATGTGCGTGCACTGATCCAGGATTGGTCTCACCTGGCTTGATATGTGATGTCTTTGTGCAACCAACTGAGCCTGGACACCCTTGTTTTGGATTCGTTGAACTGGGCTCAGTCATTTATCCTGGATATCTAAATCCTACTTTTGTGCAAGGGCCCCTGGCTGGCTTTAAGAAAAACTTCATTTGTTCTCACAACATTGTAGCACCTTCTCCATAAAACGCACTATAATGTCCTTATAATTCTGATTTGGACAGTTGCATCACCTTGCCCTGACATGGGAGGGGCTTCAGTTTTTTGTTTTATTTGATTTAGAGAAAAAATAATAATAATAACACTGCAAGAACTGATTGCTGAATGACCTACAATACAGATCATAGAATGGTGAGAGAGGGGGAGAAAAAAGTACAGAAAAGTTACAAAAACTGATGTCTTGATACCTGAATAGTTGAAACCGGTCAAAAACTAGGAGACGATAGCAGTTAAAGGAGTAAATAAAGTTGAGAACCATAACAACAATTAAAACCTAGTATTAATTGTAATGAAAGCTGATCCTAGATTCTGGGGGCCCCTGGCAAAGTAGCTAATTGGGGCCCTTCACCATCCACTCGCATTTCAGACCTGACTAACATTTTAGAACGAGTAATTTTTGTGCACACACAAATAAATTAGTGATAGTTAATTTGTCCCAAGCCAGTCCTTATTACACACAAGTAGTGAACACACACAAACTGGGTGCAGGAGCAGTGCAGCACTTATCTGTTGCCGACTCATCAGGGGCACCACAGCCCTTGGCCTGTCCCAGGATTAAGCCAGCAACCTTGTGGTTACAAGCTCAATTCCTTTCCTCTTGGCTGCTCCAATAAAACAAAAAAAGGACATTTGCCCGGTATGCTTGTCCTGTTGGTGAAACTCTGCTTATAATTAAGTCCAATCTGCCCTGCCCTTGTACAAGGTGTTCCTTTGGCACAAACCCCAGCAGCATGAGTTTCTGTTTTTTGCTACTTGTCCTTTATATTCCAGATGTGCATTTATTTGATGTAGATTGATTAATTTTCAGGAAGTCATTTATTTGCACTTTCTCAAGGCAGCATTATTTATTTCAAAATGAAGCCAGTGCCAAACGTTGTGTGTTTTTTGTGGATTAGTGTAGCTGTTGTACATGCTGCAGTATTTGTTATTTAAACAAAGCTTCCAAAGCCTAATCCGGGACATGGGCTGCAAATAAGCTTGAGCTGTATGCTTCATATGCAGTACATGCACTTATCAGGACACTGACCACTGTGCAGCAATCAGAGACTTTTTTTTACATTGCCTACACAGTTGGTGACTAAATTGTGCAATAATATAGGAGTAAGTTTCTTTCAGTATCTTTAGTCTGAAGGTCATGTGTAATATCCAACCATCCACATTGATTTATCTGTAAATCAAAGCTTATTTGACATGGCGCATCAGACCATTATGCAGATCTGTATTTGCTAATATGGCTCATCATAGATTATCTATTATTGTCAGTTATGGCACATGTCCATGAAAATATCAGCAGTTATGCTAAAAGTACAATATAGCTATGATAATAATATGTTTATTATTATTATTATTATTATTATTGATAATAATTATAGAAGTAGTGTTATTTATCTCACTGAAGCTGAATAGACTTATGCCCTGTGCTGATACATCAAGATGGAATTTTCCACCTCCTTACAGAGCATTCATAAACATCATGCATAATCTTTTGGCCCACATTCATTTAGTTGCTGCTTTCTCTCCACCCAATAAACCTTTGTCTCTGATCACAAGCCTCACTTTCTCTGTTAGAGCCAAGACAGAAGGGTAAGCTCAACCTGTTGTCTTCCTTTTACATTCATCATTTCTCATAATCATAATAAATTAATGAATTGCATTTTATCACATTATTGTAATTGAGTAGGTTTTTTGTGTAGTTGTACTGCCTGAAGTAATTAAAGTTAAAAAATATATATATATGAAAAAAATGAAAGTACGTAAAGTAATACATTTTTTATTTAAGTATGTTTTTTGGATGGACTGTACTTCACTACATTTTAAATCACATCCATTTCTGAGTAAGAAAAACAAAAAACTTAAAGGTGAATTGGCGTGAATTAAGGTCCCAATTGAGTGAAGTAAGTTAAATTATTTGTGACCTTTGGTACATTCAGTTTTACACATTGTATTTTTTCAGCACATTAATTTGTAAAGGTTTGTCTTTAATTAAAAACACTTGATGTGAGATTTGTGTGCACAACACAAGAAAGAACCCCAACTTTGTTAAAAAGTAACTTTTACTCTACTTTTTTTACTTTAACGTGAATACATTGATTTTTAGACCTGTACTTACTTAAATAGTGGTACTTTTACTTGAGTAGAATATTTCAGTACTCTTTCCACCGCTGCTCATAATTCATTAGTTAATTGTTAAATCATTGTGTTTCTCGAGCTGAACAGTTTTATAGTTAGTCTTAACTGCAGCATAGTTATTGAAACTAAAATGGTACCGTTTTTGTTTTCGTTAGTTTTTTTGCAATGAAAAATGTAGTAAATCATTTTAATATAGAAGCCCCCCCCCCCACAAATAAACAAGCAGTAATTTCAATGCACAGACGTCTGACTATAATTTGTTTTATCTTTCTCTCAGTATTCTTCCTCTTTTCAACTGCATATGAAATCATTTGAAGATCATAACAGATGAAGTAAATGAGAAGGTGACACGGTTCTCATTATGGGTGGCCCCAGAACTTTTGCACAAGTTTTGCTACTCTCAGGGGTCGGTAAGTGTCAACCCACCATTTGTCACATCCTTTTCAAAATTTAAATCAGGATCACTCTCAGTTGAGCCGGCATATATAAGGATTTTGAACATAAGAAAACCGTTGTCTTTCGTTTCGGGTAACTCACTACATCTCAATTTTTCAGAGATCTAGGGTTAATTCCTTCACCTAATGTTCGCTTTTAACTGTTGTTTAACCTCACTCATGTTTCAGACTACTGGGTATCATTCCTAAACCTACAGTTTGCTGCCGTTTCCATCCACTAGGGCAGCTGTTATGCTTATACAGTCCCCGTTTAACCATGAAAGACATTATTTTGAAAGGTTAAACACCATGACTCTAAAATATTCATACTTTTGTTTCATTCCCTCAGCATGTCTATCAACACTGGTCTCGGCAAGCGTAAGTCTGCTTTATTGCACCACTGAATCTATTAATTACATTTACACTTGTATTTGTGCGGAATAAATATGATTTGTTTTTGTTGGGGGTTATTTATTTCACAATTTCAGGCCAATACAACATCAGGTACAGAAAACCATTCATAACTCCATCAAACCTTAAATGACAACTGTAACGTTGAGTGGACTTGTATGCTTAATATATAATATTTTTTATATTATTTGTAGGCCCGGGTTTCGTGACATCTCAACTCGGGTTAGTATGCAAATACTACTTAAACAATGTACACAACGGTGTTGGTGAATGTGTCCTTATATTAAATATATATGTGTGTATATATATATGTGTATATATGTGTATATATATATATATATATATATATATATATATATATATATATATATATATATGTGTGTGTGTATATATATATATATATATATATATATATATATATATATATATATATGTATATATGTATATATGTATATTGCCAGCCTCAGAGTAAGTTTCAGAGTTCATATTGAGATAAATTGCCCTTAAATCTACTTTCATTTTGTATTTTGTGTTGACAAATGGCACCCCCTGGTGGGTACAGTTTATGCACTACCTCCCAATGTAATCTTGCTCCTGTTTTCTACAGATATCAACTGCTGTGGACACACTGGCAGACCAGCTGTCCTGTAAAAGGGGGAGAAATGGAAGCTTACCACAAAACAAGTCTGAAGAGTTGAACGATAACCTGAGGCAAATTGTGGAGTTGACTTTAAAAGTTCTCTTTGACTTGGTAAACTGCATCATTTTTATTTATTTTCTTGTACTTTTTACAAATTTATATTAAGTTTAGTGTTGTCACTGAATGATTTAGCTTTGACACATGCACAAAAACATTCGCCTCCATTGTTTGGCCAGAAACACCAGTTTTAAAATCAACAAATGTCTGAACTGAATGGGTGAGGCAAGCAAGATGGCATTTATCGAAACTGGAGAAAGCACAAACCTCCACTTAGGGCGGTCAATGGGCCATAATATACAGGTGCTGGTCATATAATTAGAATATCATAATAAAGTTGATTTATTTCAGTAATTCCATTCAATAAGTGAAAATTGATATATTTCAAATGTTTATTTCTTTTAAATGTGATTATTATTACTGACAACCAATGAAAATACCAAATTCAGTATATAAAATTAGAATATATATTACTTAAGACTAATAGAAAAAAACTTTTTTAGAATTGTTGGCCAACTGAAAAGTATGACCATGGAAAGTATGAGCATGTACAGCACTCAATACTTAGTTGGGGCTCCTTTTGCCTGAATTACTGCAGCAATGCCGCGTGGCATGGAGTCGATCAGTCTGTGGCACTGCTCAGGTGTTATGAGAGTCCAGGTTGCTCTGATAGTGGCCTTCAGCTCTTCTGCATTGTTGGGTCTTCCTCTGCACAATACCCCATAGAAAATCTATGGGGTTAAGGTCAGGCGAGTTTGCTGGCCAATTAAGAACAGGAATACCATGGTGCTTAAACCAGGTACTGGTAGCTTTGGCACTGTGTGCACGTGCCAAGTCCTGTTGGAAAAATGAAATCTGCATCTCCATAAAGTTGGTCAGCAGCAGGAAGCATGAAGTGCTCTAAAACTTCCTGGTAGATGGCTGCGTTGACCCTGGATGTCAGAAAACACAAGAGACCAACACCAGCAGATGACATGGCACCCCAAACATCACTGACTGTGGGAACTTTCCACTGGACTTCAAGCAACGTGGATTCTGTGCCTCTCCTCTCTTTCTCCAGACTCTGGGACCTTGATTTCCAAAGGAAATGCAAAATTTACTTTCATCAGAGAACATAACTTTGGACCACTCAGCAGCAGTCCAGTCCTTTTTGTCTTCAGCCCAGGCGAGACACTCCTGACGCTCTCTTGTTGCTGAGTGGCTTGACACAAGGAATGCCACAGCTGAAACCCATGTCTTGCATACTTCTTTGCGTGGTGGTTCTTGAAGCACTGACTCCAGCTGCAGTCCATTCTTTGTGAATCTCCCTTTTCACAATATTCTACTTTTCTGAGATACTGAAGTTGAGGTTTTCATTAGTTGTCAGTTATAATCATCAAAATTAAAAGCAATAAACACTTGAAATATATCAGTCTGTGTGGAATGAATGTATACATTGTACAAGTTTAACTTTTTGAATGGAATTACTGAAATAAATCGACTTTTTCATGATATTCTAATTATATGACCAGCACCTGTATATCCCCAGAACAGTTAAAGGCCCAGTGTTTACATTTTCGATAGAATTGTTTTCGTTTGGCAGAAATTTTAAATAAAATAAAGGTAACACTTTAGATTAGGAACACATATTCACCATTAACTAGGTGCTTACTAACATGCATATCAATAGCATACTAGTCCTTCATTAGTTTATATTAAGCACATATTAACGCCTTATGTAGGAAAAATCTTAATTCATGTCATAATACAGGTAGAATACGGTGTTAATATTATGTGCTTAATGATTATTATTAAAGGGCTAGTATGCTACTTATATATGTTAATAAGAACCTAGTTAATGGTCAATATTTATTCCCTCATTTAAAGTGTTGACAAAATAAATGAAAAGGCAACCTAATCAATAAATGTTGCTAAAACTTTCAAAATGCATGTATAATCAAAAATGTATCCTTAATATTGAATTATGCTGCACTTAAACCTAAAGAGGAACAGACAGACAAACATGAGCTAAAGCACAGCTTTCTTGATCGAGGTGTGAAAAACAGATTTTTTTTCAATGGTTGAATGATTTTTTGTGCTTTAATAGGGCGCCAATGAGTCTGGGTTCAGTGTTCTGGATTCATTTGGCGTCTTGGACAGTCTCCGTCTGGGGAACCACAGTGATCCAGGATTCATCAGACTCTGGTTCTCAGTAAAGCTGGCTCCTCTTTTGCCCTACGTTGATGAAAACTTCCTGACCAAACTGAGCAGTCAGAATCTAAGCTGTATTTCTTTCCAATATCTGTAAGTGAATTCCATTTTTACTGCTGGGTATAGATGATGTCTGCCTGTTTAATTTTACATTTCTTAATCTCCTTACAGTTGTTGTTTGAACATGATATATTGTGGTTGTATGTGGATTTAAAACCCAACTGTATGTAAAGCCCAAGTGATCACAGTTATTATATAGTGCAAGTGTCACCCATAAGAATCTGAACTATCAGTTTGAAGTCTCCAGAATCACATTTTGCCAATGGCATGTCATTAACTCCCCAGGTAAATGTTTAGACGGTGAGAAGTGAGTCGCCCCCAGGTGGCTATTCAATGTATTTTCACTTCCTTATTAATTTCGCTGAGGAAACGTGAAGAGGATTTTATGCATGGTTTATGACGACAAAAAAAATCTGCAGAGTCAATGTGCTGAATCTGTGCAATAACATCAAGTTTGTATTTGTTTGTGGCAAGTGATCACCAATTTTGTTGAAAGATGAAAGAGTAATGGCATTTTTTTTTTTCAAGGATTGGAGCTATGAGTGACCAACTGAAGACACCTGGAGAGAGGATAACAGTTGATAAGTTGATCTACAGACACTTCATTCAGATCTACCTCTCAAGAAAGAATTTACCAGGTAAAAATACCAATATATGTGCTGTAAAAAATAGTCCAACAGTATTCAAAATTACATGAATTACAATGATCTTTATTACACATTAAAAGTATGATCAGAAACACTGGAATTAGGAGAAGCGTATAGTACAGATGATACCTCGTTGAAATAAAAAGGTTGTTTGAACTTTAAATTGACAGCACCTGGATGTACAAGAAATGTAAATGGGAGTGCGGAATGGCTGCAAAGAAATCTTGGAAAGTTTTCAGTCCATGCAAGTCTTGAAGACCTTAAAAGAATGAACGCAAATTTCAAAGCAGTAAGTGAAGTTATGTTCTGTAAATTTGAAAATGAAACCTGGTATACTGACATTTGGGACCTTGAAATGCTGCATTTAAATGATATGCGTCTTTTCAAAGGTTAAGGTTTTGGGTCAACTCTCACCAAACCAGAAGGCTGAGTTTGTTCTGGATCCGAAAAGTGGTGCTTTGGAGAATGAGACCATCCTAAGGGAGGTGTTCACAAGCTTGAATATGTCACTTGATGACAAACAGCTCAGTCCATTCTTCCAAGCTTTTGCAGACATCACCAACCAGGTGAGAACTTAACATTAAGGCCTGGTTCACATCGGACGCATTGTGTTTGTGAGCCGCTCCCGTGTTCCGCCATGTTTTTAATTTTGGAAATCTATAATCTATGAAACTATATGAGTGTATGAGTGAGACTTGAGCAAGACAGGTGCATTGACTTTTTGTGTTTCATTGTCTTGCAGTTTTTTCCAACACTTAATGTGCAATAATATACAAAAAAACAGATCTGTTAGTAATGATACTGCCATATATACTATATATACCAGCAGCATTTCATAAAACTGATGCATCTCACTGCAGTTTCAGTGTCTAGGCATGAAAAACATTTTAGCAGCTGTGTTCTGTTCTGTTGTCTGTGATTAATCAGAAAGTTAAGTCATAATCATGTTAGTGGTGTGGGGAGACAAGTGAGATGAAGCAGTAGTGAAATGTAGAAAACCCAGAGGTGTTGTGAACACAAACTACAGAAACGCTGCATAGCTCCCAAATATTTTCCAAATAGTTGATAATCAGGTCATGAAATAAGTGGATGAGAACATTGCTCTACATGATACATTTCTGATGTGCTGAAGTCATGTATTGTTGCAGATAGTGTTTTAATTCTGTCCCTCATGCACATGCGCATTCATTTCTACAGAGTTATTAAAATGAACCCTTTCTTTGGCAGAGAAACGTCACCTTCATCGCAAATCCGACTGCACGAGACACCATCCTGAACCTGACGTTGACGGCCCTTGCTCCTGGATTTAAAGACTTTGAGCCTGAAGACTTTGAGCTGTGGTTCCAGGTCAATTTGGTCAGCGTCATGGCCGGCCTCCATCCTGGCAGCTTGGTGGTGATTCCCAGGAACATCAGCTGTGCATCCTACAAAGCTATGTAAGAAGCAATATTTCTGAAATCCAAAGTCAGACCCTTCAAGTTTGCACGATGGGGAAGAGTCAAACAAATGTGTGTTGTCTCCTTTCAGTCTCACTGGTCTCCGGCAAAGCTTAAGAACCCTGCCACTGCCCTCCTCGCATGGTCTGAGATCAGGCATAGCGTCGTTCGAGGCGACGTTCAAGCGTACGTTGACATACTCTTTCCAAGCCGGTTGATTACCTCCACTGTGAAGATAGCTATACTCATGCCATGCTTCATTTGATTTTGCTCTCAAACAGGTTGCTCACTTCTCGATTCCTTGATGGTAAGTTCAATTCAATGAGAGTTCTACTGGAATCAAAAACATAAAATAATATTGATTGAGACAATTGTTTGGCGTGGAAACGCTGCTTAGAGGACAGCGTTAAAGAATGTTGAATTTAGGTGGTTTTTGCTACCGGACTAACGCTTATGTTTTGCTTGTCTGCAGTGCAAGGAGACCGTGGTTGATGGTGAGTTTGTAAAACGGCAGACACTGTCGGCGTGATGACAGAATCGCGTTCTGGAGGCATAATGTCTGATGCTTGTCATTTCTTCTTTTCACAGAGGACCTCATATGTGCTGCAGTCGATCGGTAGGTGAATCGCGGCTTCTTTTTTTTGGATCAGTGCAGTTCTTTTAGGTGGTCTGATGAAGGTAACGCTTTTTCTTTTTGATGCGTTTCTCAGATCACGACTTGAACAAACCCTGTCCACTGCCAATTCCTCTGAAGCCCTGTGCGATTTGACCATCACAATGCATGCCTGTTCCTCGGTAAGTGTTTCTTTTCAGCGAAGCTGGGAAAGGTTCAGCTTTTTTGTACATTGCCATCCTAAGAGAAATCTCTGTACGCTATGGGAGTCGTCGCTTCATATCCTTTCCGCTTTTGTTCAAGGCTTCTCATCTCACGCCCGGCAACTTGGCAACACTGTTGAAATGCTCACTGGAAAGCCAAAGGACATACGCTGTAGAGGTCTGGAAGCTTCTCTTCCAAAAAACATCGTCAGCTGCGATAGACCTGGCTCTCGAACGATTTGCAGCCATGGTAAACCCTGTCCCGTGATTTCACGAATGCTGTGTTTTGCTGGTGGAATTCTGTGTGATCGTCAAAGTGACTTTTCTACTCCCAGGCCTCCAACAGCAGCTACCCGGCCTCCTCGACTGCCCTCGAGGCACTTGGAGAGGTCCGATTGGCCAATTTCAGCCAGTCGCAGTTGCAGAGCGACGAGTTTGTCAACAGCTGGTTCCAGACAAAGATCCGTCCGTTTTTGGCTTCTCCGTCCAGGAACTTCCTATCATGCCTCAGCTCAAACAACTTCAGCTGCCACACTTACCACACTGTGTAAGCAAGTACATGATAAGTTGCTCCACTGTGAAGCAGATTGTGGAGGCTCCTGGACTTTGGCTTTGGGAGAGACATTAAAAGTGTTCCTTTCAAATTGTAGTGTCCGGGCATTCAGCAGTCAGAAGTCATTCATGGACAGAGAAGGACAGCAAGCAGTCTTCACAAATTTCATCAAACCATTCCTTTCAAGAAATGGCTCGTCGGGTAAGGGCAGGCAGTCGGGCCTCGATACGGTATAGTCTCGGTCCACAGTAAATGTAGCGTCCATGCAGTGATCATTGTTTCTGTCTTCTTTGCAGATCCTGGCTGTGTCTCATCTAGCAATGGAAGCGCAGAGTGGCTACAGGCAAACCTTGGTGGCTTCTCTGGTTTTGCAACCCTGTCTGATTTAAAGCTCCTCAATCCCAACTTCTCCATTGTAAGTGGAGATTGAAGTTGCATTGTGTTTCACTTCTCAAACTGAAACGATCTTTGCAATGGCTGCCGTTTGATCTTTGCAATGGCTGCCGTTTGATGACATATTGATGTTCTTTTTTGTTTTGTTTAGGCTGAATCCTTGTCGGCCTTCACTCCTGCTCAGATGGCACAGCTAACACTGAGTTCAGGGGCATCCAATGACACGGCGCAAATCGACCTTGTGTTTGAGCAACTCGAGGAAGGCAATGCTCTAGAAAATGTGGAGGAATACCTGACGGAGCTCGCAGAAAATGAAAAGGTATACACCGCTTGGCGCTGGGAGAAGAATGCAATTGCAGTCTTTTAGCCAAGCAAAGGCAACACGTCGATTTGAGTCTTGTCCTCAAGATCAGTTGTAGGGGGACCCGTTCAGGTCACATATTTAGTCACATTCCTGCTGCTATCTTGTACGGTGTGTCTGAATCGTGCTAACCGTGTGGTGCTCATATCCTCTAATGTTGCAATTTGACAGAGCCCCGACTTCGAACCTGATGCGAGAGATCGCATAATGATCAGGACCTTCCTCATCCTGGGTCCCCGTTTGAGCGACTTCAACACAGCGGACTGGCTTCTTTGGTTCCACGTGAGACTGGATCCTGTCCTTTCAGGTTTCAGTGCAGTGATGCTCACAAATGTAACCGCAAATATAAACTGCACAAACTACCGAGTTGTGTAAGTAGAATTTCACAAGCAAGCACCAGATTATCAAAACAACCGTGGGACTGTGCAAAACTGTTTGTTGTGAATTTTTGCAGTGTGAGTGGAGTGGCCAGAGGTTTCCCTGCAATGCCTGAGCCCAGGCGACGTGAAATCGCAAATGCAATGGTGGCTTTCCTCACGTCTGCCAGGTTCATCAGTGAGCCAGGTACGGATGCTGCCGTATACCATGTCACATGGTTTTCTTGTGTGGACTTGTTTTCTTCCCAATGCCATTTCAGCAGACACTGGACACAAACTCGAGCCAATGAACGCGTGTCATCTGCATCAGTAAACAAGAATGCTAGGTAACTGTTAGATGTACTAACATCCACGTATTGACTTCAGTTTGTAGGCCGGGAAGTAAGAGCGACGCCGAGTGGCTTGAGGAAAACCTGGGTCCATTTTCACAATATGCCACTTATGCTGACCTCAAAGCTTTGAACCTCTCTGTGGTAAGTCGCACATCCCTCTCCCAATCTTGCCCGAGACTTCCAGTGCAAACCGCTTCGGTGTTGCCGTGTCAGCGCAAGCATAGCGGCTTCAGTTGCCTCTGTTTTTGTCACCAGGTGGCAGCTTTGGACGTCCTCTCACCAAAAGAGAAGGCTGAGCTGATCCTGGATCCGGAGAGCGGTGGTTTGGAGAATGAGACCATCCTGAGGGAGGTGTTGAAGGGCTTGAAGTCGGATGATGATGATGATGATGAGAAGCTCAATCAGTTCTTCCAAGTTTTTGCAGACATCAACAAGCAGGTGAGAAATTAGCTTTGAGAATGTTAGGACTTGCCAAGCCGTTGCTTGACAAACGGGTCACGTAATACCCTGCCAGAGCCTCGCGAATTGTTTGTGGACGCCGAGACGTGGCTGAGATGTTGCTCTACGTGATATGTTTCTGATGTGCTGAAGTCATGTATTGTTGCAGATAGTGTTTTAATTCTGTCCCTCATGCACATGCGCATTCATTTCTACAGAGTTATTAAAATGAACCCTTTCTTTGGCAGAGAAACGTCACCTTCATCGCAAATCCGACTGCACGAGACACCATCCTGAACCTGACGTTGACGGCCCTTGCTCCTGGATTTAAAGACTTTGAGCCTGAAGACTTTGAGCTGTGGTTCCAGGTCAATTTGGTCAGCGTCATGGCCGGCCTCCATCCTGGCAGCTTGGTGGTGATTCCCAGGAACATCAGCTGTGCATCCTACAAAGCTATGTAAGAAGCAATATTTCTGAAATCCAAAGTCAGACCCTTCAAGTTTGCACGATGGGGAAGAGTCAAACAAATGTGTGTTGTCTCCTTTCAGTCTCACTGGTCTCCGGCAAAGCTTAAGAACCCTGCCACTGCCCTCCTCGCATGGTCTGAGATCAGGCATAGCGTCGTTCGAGGCGACGTTCAAGCGTACGTTGACATACTCTTTCCGAGCCGGTTGATTACCTCCACTGTGAAGATAGCTATACTCATGCCATGCTTCATTTGATTTTGCTCTCAAACAGGTTGCTCACTTCTCGATTCCTTGATGGTAAGTTCAATTCAATGAGAGTTCTACTGGAATCAAAAACATAAAATAATATTGATTGAGACAATTGTTTGGCGTGGAAACGCTGCTTAGAGGACAACGTTAAAGAATGTTGAATTTAGGTGGTTTTTGCTACCGGACTAACGCTTATGTTTTGCTTGTCTGCAGTGCAAGGAGACCGTGGTTGATGGTGAGTTTGTAAAACGGCAGACACTGTCGGCGTGATGACAGAATCGCGTTCTGGAGGCATAATGTCTGATGCTTGTCATTTCTTCTTTTCACAGAGGACCTCATATGTGCTGCAGTCGATCGGTAGGTGAATCGCGGCTTCTTTTTTTTGGATCAGTGCAGTTCTTTTAGGTGGTCTGATGAAGGTAACGCTTTTTCTTTTTGATGCGTTTCTCAGATCACGACTTGAACAAACCCTGTCCACTGCCAATTCCTCTGAAGCCCTGTGCGATTTGACCATCACAATGCATGCCTGTTCCTCGGTAAGTGTTTCTTTTCAGCGAAGCTGGGAAAGGTTCAGCTTTTTTGTACATTGCCATCCTAAGAGAAATCTCTGTACGCTATGGGAGTCGTCGCTTCATATCCTTTCCGCTTTTGTTCAAGGCTTCTCATCTCACGCCCGGCAACTTGGCAACACTGTTGAAATGCTCACTGGAAAGCCAAAGGACATACGCTGTAGAGGTCTGGAAGCTTCTCTTCCAAAAAACATCGTCAGCTGCGATAGACCTGGCTCTCGAACGATTTGCAGCCATGGTAAACCCTGTCCCGTGATTTCACGAATGCTGTGTTTTGCTGGTGGAATTCTGTGTGATCGTCAAAGTGACTTTTCTACTCCCAGGCCTCCAACAGCAGCTACCCGGCCTCCTCGACTGCCCTCGAGGCACTTGGAGAGGTCCGATTGGCCAATTTCAGCCAGTCGCAGTTGCAGAGCGACGAGTTTGTCAACAGCTGGTTCCAGACAAAGATCCGTCCGTTTTTGGCTTCTCCGTCCAGGAACTTCCTATCATGCCTCAGCTCAAACAACTTCAGCTGCCACACTTACCACACTGTGTAAGCAAGTACATGATAAGTTGCTCCACTGTGAAGCAGATTGTGGAGGCTCCTGGACTTTGGCTTTGGGAGAGACATTAAAAGTGTTCCTTTCAAATTGTAGTGTCCGGGCATTCAGCAGTCAGAAGTCATTCATGGACAGAGAAGGACAGCAAGCAGTCTTCACAAATTTCATCAAACCATTCCTTTCAAGAAATGGCTCGTCGGGTAAGGGCAGGCAGTCGGGCCTCGATACGGTATAGTCTCGGTCCACAGTAAATGTAGCGTCCATGCAGTGATCATTGTTTCTGTCTTCTTTGCAGATCCTGGCTGTGTCTCATCTAGCAATGGAAGCGCAGAGTGGCTACAGGCAAACCTTGGTGGCTTCTCTGGTTTTGCAACCCTGTCTGATTTAAAGCTCCTCAATCCCAACTTCTCCATTGTAAGTGGAGATTGAAGTTGCATTGTGTTTCACTTCTCAAACTGAAACGATCTTTGCAATGGCTGCCGTTTGATCTTTGCAATGGCTGCCGTTTGATGACATATTGATGTTCTTTTTTGTTTTGTTTAGGCTGAATCCTTGTCGGCCTTCACTCCTGCTCAGATGGCACAGCTAACACTGAGTTCAGGGGCATCCAATGACACGGCGCAAATCGACCTTGTGTTTGAGCAACTCGAGGAAGGCAATGCTCTAGAAAATGTGGAGGAATACCTGACGGAGCTCGCAGAAAATGAAAAGGTATACACCGCTTGGCGCTGGGAGAAGAATGCAATTGCAGTCTTTTAGCCAAGCAAAGGCAACACGTCGATTTGAGTCTTGTCCTCAAGATCAGTTGTAGGGGGACCCGTTCAGGTCACATATTTAGTCACATTCCTGCTGCTATCTTGTACGGTGTGTCTGAATCGTGCTAACCGTGTGGTGCTCATATCCTCTAATGTTGCAATTTGACAGAGCCCCGACTTCGAACCTGATGCGAGAGATCGCATAATGATCAGGACCTTCCTCATCCTGGGTCCCCGTTTGAGCGACTTCAACACAGCGGACTGGCTTCTTTGGTTCCACGTGAGACTGGATCCTGTCCTTTCAGGTTTCAGTGCAGTGATGCTCACAAATGTAACCGCAAATATAAACTGCACAAACTACCGAGTTGTGTAAGTAGAATTTCACAAGCAAGCACCAGATTATCAAAACAACCGTGGGACTGTGCAAAACTGTTTGTTGTGAATTTTTGCAGTGTGAGTGGAGTGGCCAGAGGTTTCCCTGCAATGCCTGAGCCCAGGCGACGTGAAATCGCAAATGCAATGGTGGCTTTCCTCACGTCTGCCAGGTTCATCAGTGAGCCAGGTACGGATGCTGCCGTATACCATGTCACATGGTTTTCTTGTGTGGACTTGTTTTCTTCCCAATGCCATTTCAGCAGACACTGGACACAAACTCGAGCCAATGAACGCGTGTCATCTGCATCAGTAAACAAGAATGCTAGGTAACTGTTAGATGTACTAACATCCACGTATTGACTTCAGTTTGTAGGCCGGGAAGTAAGAGCGACGCCGAGTGGCTTGAGGAAAACCTGGGTCCATTTTCACAATATGCCACTTATGCTGACCTCAAAGCTTTGAACCTCTCTGTGGTAAGTCGCACATCCCTCTCCCAATCTTGCCCGAGACTTCCAGTGCAAACCGCTTCGGTGTTGCCGTGTCAGCGCAAGCATAGCGGCTTCAGTTGCCTCTGTTTTTGTCACCAGGTGGCAGCTTTGGACGTCCTCTCACCAAAAGAGAAGGCTGAGCTGATCCTGGATCCGGAGAGCGGTGGTTTGGAGAATGAGACCATCCTGAGGGAGGTGTTGAAGGGCTTGAAGTCGGATGATGATGATGATGATGAGAAGCTCAATCAGTTCTTCCAAGTTTTTGCAGACATCAACAAGCAGGTGAGAAATTAGCTTTGAGAATGTTAGGACTTGCCAAGCCGTTGCTTGACAAACGGGTCACGTAATACCCTGCCAGAGCCTCGCGAATTGTTTGTGGACGCCGAGACGTGGCTGAGATGTTGCTCTACGTGATATGTTTCTGATGTGCTGAAGTCATGTATTGTTGCAGATAGTGTTTTAATTCTGTCCCTCATGCACATGCGCATTCATTTCTACAGAGTTATTAAAATGAACCCTTTCTTTGGCAGAGAAACGTCACCTTCATCGCAAATCCGACTGCACGAGACACCATCCTGAACCTGACGTTGACGGCCCTTGCTCCTGGATTTAAAGACTTTGAGCCTGAAGACTTTGAGCTGTGGTTCCAGGTCAATTTGGTCAGCGTCATGGCCGGCCTCCATCCTGGCAGCTTGGTGGTGATTCCCAGGAACATCAGCTGTGCATCCTACAAAGCTATGTAAGAAGCAATATTTCTGAAATCCAAAGTCAGACCCTTCAAGTTTGCACGATGGGGAAGAGTCAAACAAATGTGTGTTGTCTCCTTTCAGTCTCACTGGTCTCCGGCAAAGCTTAAGAACCCTGCCACTGCCCTCCTCGCATGGTCTGAGATCAGGCATAGCGTCGTTCGAGGCGACGTTCAAGCGTACGTTGACATACTCTTTCCAAGCCGGTTGATTACCTCCACTGTGAAGATAGCTATACTCATGCCATGCTTCATTTGATTTTGCTCTCAAACAGGTTGCTCACTTCTCGATTCCTTGATGGTAAGTTCAATTCAATGAGAGTTCTACTGGAATCAAAAACATAAAATAATATTGATTGAGACAATTGTTTGGCGTGGAAACGCTGCTTAGAGGACAGCGTTAAAGAATGTTGAATTTAGGTGGTTTTTGCTACCGGACTAACGCTTATGTTTTGCTTGTCTGCAGTGCAAGGAGACCGTGGTTGATGGTGAGTTTGTAAAACGGCAGACACTGTCGGCGTGATGACAGAATCGCGTTCTGGAGGCATAATGTCTGATGCTTGTCATTTCTTCTTTTCACAGAGGACCTCATATGTGCTGCAGTCGATCGGTAGGTGAATCGCGGCTTCTTTTTTTTGGATTAGTGCAGTTCTTTTAGGTGGTCTGATGAAGGTAACGCTTTTTCTTTTTGATGCGTTTCTCAGATCACGACTTGAACAAACCCTGTCCACTGCCAATTCCTCTGAAGCCCTGTGCGATTTGACCATCACAATGCATGCCTGTTCCTCGGTAAGTGTTTCTTTTCAGCGAAGCTGGGAAAGGTTCAGCTTTTTTGTACATTGCCATCCTAAGAGAAATCTCTGTACGCTATGGGAGTCGTCGCTTCATATCCTTTCCGCTTTTGTTCAAGGCTTCTCATCTCACGCCCGGCAACTTGGCAACACTGTTGAAATGCTCACTGGAAAGCCAAAGGACATACGCTGTAGAGGTCTGGAAGCTTCTCTTCCAAAAAACATCGTCAGCTGCGATAGACCTGGCTCTCGAACGATTTGCAGCCATGGTAAACCCTGTCCCGTGATTTCACGAATGCTGTGTTTTGCTGGTGGAATTCTGTGTGATCGTCAAAGTGACTTTTCTACTCCCAGGCCTCCAACAGCAGCTACCCGGCCTCCTCGACTGCCCTCGAGGCACTTGGAGAGGTCAGATTGGCCAATTTCAGCCAGTCGCAGTTGCAGAGCGACGAGTTTGTCAACAGCTGGTTCCAGACAAAGATCCGTCCGTTTTTGGCTTCTCCGTCCAGGAACTTCCTATCATGCCTCAGCTCAAACAACTTCAGCTGCCACACTTACCACACTGTGTAAGCAAGTACATGATAAGTTGCTCCACTGTGAAGCAGATTGTGGAGGCTCCTGGACTTTGGCTTTGGGAGAGACATTAAAAGTGTTCCTTTCAAATTGTAGTGTCCGGGCATTCAGCAGTCAGAAGTCATTCATGGACAGAGAAGGACAGCAAGCAGTCTTCACAAATTTCATCAAACCATTCCTTTCAAGAAATGGCTCGTCGGGTAAGGGCAGGCAGTCGGGCCTCGATACGGTATAGTCTCGGTCCACAGTAAATGTAGCGTCCATGCAGTGATCATTGTTTCTGTCTTCTTTGCAGATCCTGGCTGTGTCTCATCTAGCAATGGAAGCGCAGAGTGGCTACAGGCAAACCTTGGTGGCTTCTCTGGTTTTGCAACCCTGTCTGATTTAAAGCTCCTCAATCCCAACTTCTCCATTGTAAGTGGAGATTGAAGTTGCATTGTGTTTCACTTCTCAAACTGAAACGATCTTTGCAATGGCTGCCGTTTGATCTTTGCAATGGCTGCCGTTTGATGACATATTGATGTTCTTTTTTGTTTTGTTTAGGCTGAATCCTTGTCGGCCTTCACTCCTGCTCAGATGGCACAGCTAACACTGAGTTCAGGGGCATCCAATGACACGGCGCAAATCGACCTTGTGTTTGAGCAACTCGAGGAAGGCAATGCTCTAGAAAATGTGGAGGAATACCTGACGGAGCTCGCAGAAAATGAAAAGGTATACACCGATTGGCGCTGGGAGAAGAATGCAATTGCAGTCTTTTAGCCAAGCAAAGGCAACACGTCGATTTGAGTCTTGTCCTCAAGATCAGTTGTAGGGGGACCCGTTCAGGTCACATATTTAGTCACATTCCTGCTGCTATCTTGTACGGTGTGTCTGAATCGTGCTAACCGTGTGGTGCTCATATCCTCTAATGTTGCAATTTGACAGAGCCCCGACTTCGAACCTGATGCGAGAGATCGCATAATGATCAGGACCTTCCTCATCCTGGGTCCCCGTTTGAGCGACTTCAACACAGCGGACTGGCTTCTTTGGTTCCACGTGAGACTGGATCCTGTCCTTTCAGGTTTCAGTGCAGTGATGCTCACAAATGTAACCGCAAATATAAACTGCACAAACTACCGAGTTGTGTAAGTAGAATTTCACAAGCAAGCACCAGATTATCAAAACAACCGTGGGACTGTGCAAAACTGTTTGTTGTGAATTTTTGCAGTGTGAGTGGAGTGGCCAGAGGTTTCCCTGCAATGCCTGAGCCCAGGCGACTTGAAATCGCAAATGCAATGGTGGCTTTCCTCACGTCTGCCAGGTTCATCAGTGAGCCAGGTACGGATGCTGCCGTATACCATGTCACATGGTTTTCTTGTGTGGACTTGTTTTCTTCCCAATGCCATTTCAGCAGACACTGGACACAAACTCGAGCCAATGAACGCGTGTCATCTGCATCAGTAAACAAGAATGCTAGGTAACTGTTAGATGTACTAACATCCACGTATTGACTTCAGTTTGTAGGCCGGGAAGTAAGAGCGACGCCGAGTGGCTTGAGGAAAACCTGGGTCCATTTTCACAATATGCCACTTATGCTGACCTCAAAGCTTTGAACCTCTCTGTGGTAAGTCGCACATCCCTCTCCCAATCTTGCCCGAGACTTCCAGTGCAAACCGCTTCGGTGTTGCCGTGTCAGCGCAAGCATAGCGGCTTCAGTTGCCTCTGTTTTTGTCACCAGGTGGCAGCTTTGGACGTCCTCTCACCAAAAGAGAAGGCTGAGCTGATCCTGGATCCGGAGAGCGGTGGTTTGGAGAATGAGACCATCCTGAGGGAGGTGTTGAAGGGCTTGAAGTCGGATGATGATGATGATGATGAGAAGCTCAATCAGTTCTTCCAAGTTTTTGCAGACATCAACAAGCAGGTGAGAAATTAGCTTTGAGAATGTTAGGACTTGCCAAGCCGTTGCTTGACAAACGGGTCACGTAATACCCTGCCAGAGCCTCGCGAATTGTTTGTGGACGCCGAGACGTGGCTGAGATGTTGCTCTACGTGATATGTTTCTGATGTGCTGAAGTCATGTATTGTTGCAGATAGTGTTTTAATTCTGTCCCTCATGCACATGCGCATTCATTTCTACAGAGTTATTAAAATGAACCCTTTCTTTGGCAGAGAAACGTCACCTTCATCGCAAATCCGACTGCACGAGACACCATCCTGAACCTGACGTTGACGGCCCTTGCTCCTGGATTTAAAGACTTTGAGCCTGAAGACTTTGAGCTGTGGTTCCAGGTCAATTTGGTCAGCGTCATGGCCGGCCTCCATCCTGGCAGCTTGGTGGTGATTCCCAGGAACATCAGCTGTGCATCCTACAAAGCTATGTAAGAAGCAATATTTCTGAAATCCAAAGTCAGACCCTTCAAGTTTGCACGATGGGGAAGAGTCAAACAAATGTGTGTTGTCTCCTTTCAGTCTCACTGGTCTCCGGCAAAGCTTAAGAACCCTGCCACTGCCCTCCTCGCATGGTCTGAGATCAGGCATAGCGTCGTTCGAGGCGACGTTCAAGCGTACGTTGACATACTCTTTCCGAGCCGGTTGATTACCTCCACTGTGAAGATAGCTATACTCATGCCATGCTTCATTTGATTTTGCTCTCAAACAGGTTGCTCACTTCTCGATTCCTTGATGGTAAGTTCAATTCAATGAGAGTTCTACTGGAATCAAAAACATAAAATAATATTGATTGAGACAATTGTTTGGCGTGGAAACGCTGCTTAGAGGACAGCGTTAAAGAATGTTGAATTTAGGTGGTTTTTGCTACCGGACTAACGCTTATGTTTTGCTTGTCTGCAGTGCAAGGAGACCGTGGTTGATGGTGAGTTTGTAAAACGGCAGACACTGTCGGCGTGATGACAGAATCGCGTTCTGGAGGCATAATGTCTGATGCTTGTCATTTCTTCTTTTCACAGAGGACCTCATATGTGCTGCAGTCGATCGGTAGGTGAATCGCGGCTTCTTTTTTTTGGATCAGTGCAGTTCTTTTAGGTGGTCTGATGAAGGTAACGCTTTTTCTTTTTGATGCGTTTCTCAGATCACGACTTGAACAAACCCTGTCCACTGCCAATTCCTCTGAAGCCCTGTGCGATTTGACCATCACAATGCATGCCTGTTCCTCGGTAAGTGTTTCTTTTCAGCGAAGCTGGGAAAGGTTCAGCTTTTTTGTACATTGCCATCCTAAGAGAAATCTCTGTACGCTATGGGAGTCGTCGCTTCATATCCTTTCCGCTTTTGTTCAAGGCTTCTCATCTCACGCCCGGCAACTTGGCAACACTGTTGAAATGCTCACTGGAAAGCCAAAGGACATACGCTGTAGAGGTCTGGAAGCTTCTCTTCCAAAAAACATCGTCAGCTGCGATAGACCAAGCTCTCGAACGATTTGCAGCCATGGTAAACCCTGTCCCGTGATTTCACGAATGCTGTGTTTTGCTGGTGGAATTCTGTGTGATCGTCAAAGTGACTTTTCTACTCCCAGGCCTCCAACAGCAGCTACCCGGCCTCCTCGACTGCCCTCGAGGCACTTGGAGAGGTCCGATTGGCCAATTTCAGCCAGTCGCAGTTGCAGAGCGACGAGTTTGTCAACAGCTGGTTCCAGACAAAGATCCGTCCGTTTTTGGCTTCTCCGTCCAGGAACTTCCTATCATGCCTCAGCTCAAACAACTTCAGCTGCCACACTTACCACACTGTGTAAGCAAGTACATGATAAGTTGCTCCACTGTGAAGCAGATTGTGGAGGCTCCTGGACTTTGGCTTTGGGAGAGACATTAAAAGTGTTCCTTTCAAATTGTAGTGTCCGGGCATTCAGCAGTCAGAAGTCATTCATGGACAGAGAAGGACAGCAAGCAGTCTTCACAAATTTCATCAAACCATTCCTTTCAAGAAATGGCTCGTCGGGTAAGGGCAGGCAGTCGGGCCTCGATACGGTATAGTCTCGGTCCACAGTAAATGTAGCGTCCATGCAGTGATCATTGTTTCTGTCTTCTTTGCAGATCCTGGCTGTGTCTCATCTAGCAATGGAAGCGCAGAGTGGCTACAGGCAAACCTTGGTGGCTTCTCTGGTTTTGCAACCCTGTCTGATTTAAAGCTCCTCAATCCCAACTTCTCCATTGTAAGTGGAGATTGAAGTTGCATTGTGTTTCACTTCTCAAACTGAAACGATCTTTGCAATGGCTGCCGTTTGATCTTTGCAATGGCTGCCGTTTGATGACATATTGATGTTCTTTTTTGTTTTGTTTAGGCTGAATCCTTGTCGGCCTTCACTCCTGCTCAGATGGCACAGCTAACACTGAGTTCAGGGGCATCCAATGACACGGCGCAAATCGACCTTGTGTTTGAGCAACTCGAGGAAGGCAATGCTCTAGAAAATGTGGAGGAATACCTGACGGAGCTCGCAGAAAATGAAAAGGTATACACCGATTGGCGCTGGGAGAAGAATGCAATTGCAGTCTTTTAGCCAAGCAAAGGCAACACGTCGATTTGAGTCTTGTCCTCAAGATCAGTTGTAGGGGGACCCGTTCAGGTCACATATTTAGTCACATTCCTGCTGCTATCTTGTACGGTGTGTCTGAATCGTGCTAACCGTGTGGTGCTCATATCCTCTAATGTTGCAATTTGACAGAGCCCCGACTTCGAACCTGATGCGAGAGATCGCATAATGATCAGGACCTTCCTCATCCTGGGTCCCCGTTTGAGCGACTTCAACACAGCGGACTGGCTTCTTTGGTTCCACGTGAGACTGGATCCTGTCCTTTCAGGTTTCAGTGCAGTGATGCTCACAAATGTAACCGCAAATATAAACTGCACAAACTACCGAGTTGTGTAAGTAGAATTTCACAAGCAAGCACCAGATTATCAAAACAACCGTGGGACTGTGCAAAACTGTTTGTTGTGAATTTTTGCAGTGTGAGTGGAGTGGCCAGAGGTTTCCCTGCAATGCCTGAGCCCAGGCGACTTGAAATCGCAAATGCAATGGTGGCTTTCCTCACGTCTGCCAGGTTCATCAGTGAGCCAGGTACGGATGCTGCCGTATACCATGTCACATGGTTTTCTTGTGTGGACTTGTTTTCTTCCCAATGCCATTTCAGCAGACACTGGACACAAACTCGAGCCAATGAACGCGTGTCATCTGCATCAGTAAACAAGAATGCTAGGTAACTGTTAGATGTACTAACATCCACGTATTGACTTCAGTTTGTAGGCCGGGAAGTAAGAGCGACGCCGAGTGGCTTGAGGAAAACCTGGGTCCATTTTCACAATATGCCACTTATGCTGACCTCAAAGCTTTGAACCTCTCTGTGGTAAGTCGCACATCCCTCTCCCAATCTTGCCCGAGACTTCCAGTGCAAACCGCTTCGGTGTTGCCGTGTCAGCGCAAGCATAGCGGCTTCAGTTGCCTCTGTTTTTGTCACCAGGTGGCAGCTTTGGACGTCCTCTCACCAAAAGAGAAGGCTGAGCTGATCCTGGATCCGGAGAGCGGTGGTTTGGAGAATGAGACCATCCTGAGGGAGGTGTTGAAGGGCTTGAAGTCGGATGATGATGATGATGATGAGAAGCTCAATCAGTTCTTCCAAGTTTTTGCAGACATCAACAAGCAGGTGAGAAATTAGCTTTGAGAATGTTAGGACTTGCCAAGCCGTTGCTTGACAAACGGGTCACGTAATACCCTGCCAGAGCCTCGCGAATTGTTTGTGGACGCCGAGACGTGGCTGAGATGTTGCTCTACGTGATATGTTTCTGATGTGCTGAAGTCATGTATTGTTGCAGATAGTGTTTTAATTCTGTCCCTCATGCACATGCGCGTTCATTTCTACAGAGTTATTAAAATGAACCCTTTCTTTGGCAGAGAAACGTCACCTTCATCGCAAATCCGACTGCACGAGACACCATCCTGAACCTGACGTTGACGGCCCTTGCTCCTGGATTTAAAGACTTTGAGCCTGAAGACTTTGAGCTGTGGTTCCAGGTCAATTTGGTCAGCGTCATGGCCGGCCTCCATCCTGGCAGCTTGGTGGTGATTCCCAGGAACATCAGCTGTGCATCCTACAAAGCTATGTAAGAAGCAATATTTCTGAAATCCAAAGTCAGACCCTTCAAGTTTGCACGATGGGGAAGAGTCAAACAAATGTGTGTTGTCTCCTTTCAGTCTCACTGGTCTCCGGCAAAGCTTAAGAACCCTGCCACTGCCCTCCTCGCATGGTCTGAGATCAGGCATAGCGTCGTTCGAGGCGACGTTCAAGCGTACGTTGACATACTCTTTCCAAGCCGGTTGATTACCTCCACTGTGAAGATAGCTATACTCATGCCATGCTTCATTTGATTTTGCTCTCAAACAGGTTGCTCACTTCTCGATTCCTTGATGGTAAGTTCAATTCAATGAGAGTTCTACTGGAATCAAAAACATAAAATAATATTGATTGAGACAATTGTTTGGCGTGGAAACGCTGCTTAGAGGACAACGTTAAAGAATGTTGAATTTAGGTGGTTTTTGCTACCGGAATAACGCTTATGTTTTGCTTGTCTGCAGTGCAAGGAGACCGTGGTTGATGGTGAGTTTGTAAAACGGCAGACACTGTCGGCGTGATGACAGAATCGCGTTCTGGAGGCATAATGTCTGATGCTTGTCATTTTTTCTTTTCACAGAGGACCTCATATGTGCTGCAGTCGATCGGTAGGTGAATCGCGGCTTCTTTTTTTTGGATCAGTGCAGTTCTTTTAGGTGGTCTGATGAAGGTAACGCTTTTTCTTTTTGATGCGTTTCTCAGATCACGACTTGAACAAACCCTGTCCACTGCCAATTCCTCTGAAGCCCTGTGCGATTTGACCATCACAATGCATGCCTGTTCCTCGGTAAGTGTTTCTTTTCAGCGAAGCTGGGAAAGGTTCAGCTTTTTTGTACATTGCCATCCTAAGAGAAATCTCTGTACGCTATGGGAGTCGTCGCTTCATATCCTTTCCGCTTTTGTTCAAGGCTTCTCATCTCACGCCCGGCAACTTGGCAACACTGTTGAAATGCTCACTGGAAAGCCAAAGGACATACGCTGTAGAGGTCTGGAAGCTTCTCTTCCAAAAAACATCGTCAGCTGCGATAGACCAAGCTCTCGAACGATTTGCAGCCATGGTAAACCCTGTCCCGTGATTTCACGAATGCTGTGTTTTGCTGGTGGAATTCTGTGTGATCGTCAAAGTGACTTTTCTACTCCCAGGCCTCCAACAGCAGCTACCCGGCCTCCTCGACTGCCCTCGAGGCACTTGGAGAGGTCCGATTGGCCAATTTCAGCCAGTCGCAGTTGCAGAGCGACGAGTTTGTCAACAGCTGGTTCCAGACAAAGATCCGTCCGTTTTTGGCTTCTCCGTCCAGGAACTTCCTATCATGCCTCAGCTCAAACAACTTCAGCTGCCACACTTACCACACTGTGTAAGCAAGTACATGATAAGTTGCTCCACTGTGAAGCAGATTGTGGAGGCTCCTGGACTTTGGCTTTGGGAGAGACATTAAAAGTGTTCCTTTCAAATTGTAGTGTCCGGGCATTCAGCAGTCAGAAGTCATTCATGGACAGAGAAGGACAGCAAGCAGTCTTCACAAATTTCATCAAACCATTCCTTTCAAGAAATGGCTCGTCGGGTAAGGGCAGGCAGTCGGGCCTCGATACGGTATAGTCTCGGTCCACAGTAAATGTAGCGTCCATGCAGTGATCATTGTTTCTGTCTTCTTTGCAGATCCTGGCTGTGTCTCATCTAGCAATGGAAGCGCAGAGTGGCTACAGGCAAACCTTGGTGGCTTCTCTGGTTTTGCAACCCTGTCTGATTTAAAGCTCCTCAATCCCAACTTCTCCATTGTAAGTGGAGATTGAAGTTGCATTGTGTTTCACTTCTCAAACTGAAACGATCTTTGCAATGGCTGCCGTTTGATCTTTGCAATGGCTGCCGTTTGATGACATATTGATGTTCTTTTTTGTTTTGTTTAGGCTGAATCCTTGTCGGCCTTCACTCCTGCTCAGATGGCACAGCTAACACTGAGTTCAGGGGCATCCAATGACACGGCGCAAATCGACCTTGTGTTTGAGCAACTCGAGGAAGGCAATGCTCTAGAAAATGTGGAGGAATACCTGACGGAGCTCGCAGAAAATGAAAAGGTATACACCGCTTGGCGCTGGGAGAAGAATGCAATTGCAGTCTTTTAGCCAAGCAAAGGCAACACGTCGATTTGAGTCTTGTCCTCAAGATCAGTTGTAGGGGGACCCGTTCAGGTCACATATTTAGTCACATTCCTGCTGCTATCTTGTACGGTGTGTCTGAATCGTGCTAACCGTGTGGTGCTCATATCCTCTAATGTTGCAATTTGACAGAGCCCCGACTTCGAACCTGATGCGAGAGATCGCATAATGATCAGGACCTTCCTCATCCTGGGTCCCCGTTTGAGCGACTTCAACACAGCGGACTGGCTTCTTTGGTTCCACGTGAGACTGGATCCTGTCCTTTCAGGTTTCAGTGCAGTGATGCTCACAAATGTAACCGCAAATATAAACTGCACAAACTACCGAGTTGTGTAAGTAGAATTTCACAAGCAAGCACCAGATTATCAAAACAACCGTGGGACTGTGCAAAACTGTTTGTTGTGAATTTTTGCAGTGTGAGTGGAGTGGCCAGAGGTTTCCCTGCAATGCCTGAGCCCAGGCGACGTGAAATCGCAAATGCAATGGTGGCTTTCCTCACGTCTGCCAGGTTCATCAGTGAGCCAGGTACGGATGCTGCCGTATACCATGTCACATGGTTTTCTTGTGTGGACTTGTTTTCTTCCCAATGCCATTTCAGCAGACACTGGACACAAACTCGAGCCAATGAACGCGTGTCATCTGCATCAGTAAACAAGAATGCTAGGTAACTGTTAGATGTACTAACATCCACATATTGACTTCAGTTTGTAGGCCGGGAAGTAAGAGCGACGCCGAGTGGCTTGAGGAAAACCTGGGTCCATTTTCACAATATGCCACTTATGCTGACCTCAAAGCTTTGAACCTCTCTGTGGTAAGTCGCACATCCCTCTCCCAATCTTGCCCGAGACTTCCAGTGCAAACCGCTTCGGTGTTGCCGTGTCAGCGCAAGCATAGCGGCTTCAGTTGCCTCTGTTTTTGTCACCAGGTGGCAGCTTTGGACGTCCTCTCACCAAAAGAGAAGGCTGAGCTGATCCTGGATCCGGAGAGCGGTGGTTTGGAGAATGAGACCATCCTGAGGGAGGTGTTGAAGGGCTTGAAGTCGGATGATGATGATGATGATGAGAAGCTCAATCAGTTCTTCCAAGTTTTTGCAGACATCAACAAGCAGGTGAGAAATTAGCTTTGAGAATGTTAGGACTTGCCAAGCCGTTGCTTGACAAACGGGTCACGTAATACCCTGCCAGAGCCTCGCGAATTGTTTGTGGACGCCGAGACGTGGCTGAGATGTTGCTCTACGTGATATGTTTCTGATGTGCTGAAGTCATGTATTGTTGCAGATAGTGTTTTAATTCTGTCCCTCATGCACATGCGCATTCATTTCTACAGAGTTATTAAAATGAACCCTTTCTTTGGCAGAGAAACGTCACCTTCATCGCAAATCCGACTGCACGAGACACCATCCTGAACCTGACGTTGACGGCCCTTGCTCCTGGATTTAAAGACTTTGAGCCTGAAGACTTTGAGCTGTGGTTCCAGGTCAATTTGGTCAGCGTCATGGCCGGCCTCCATCCTGGCAGCTTGGTGGTGATTCCCAGGAACATCAGCTGTGCATCCTACAAAGCTATGTAAGAAGCAATATTTCTGAAATCCAAAGTCAGACCCTTCAAGTTTGCACGATGGGGAAGAGTCAAACAAATGTGTGTTGTCTCCTTTCAGTCTCACTGGTCTCCGGCAAAGCTTAAGAACCCTACCACTGCCCTCCTCGCATGGTCTGAGATCAGGCATAGCGTCGTTCGAGGCGACGTTCAAGCGTACGTTGACATACTCTTTCCGAGCCGGTTGATTACCTCCACTGTGAAGATAGCTATACTCATGCCATGCTTCATTTGATTTTGCTCTCAAACAGGTTGCTCACTTCTCGATTCCTTGATGGTAAGTTCAATTCAATGAGAGTTCTACTGGAATCAAAAACATAAAATAATATTGATTGAGACAATTGTTTGGCGTGGAAACGCTGCTTAGAGGACAGCGTTAAAGAATGTTGAATTTAGGTGGTTTTTGCTACCGGACTAACGCTTATGTTTTGCTTGTCTGCAGTGCAAGGAGACCGTGGTTGATGGTGAGTTTGTAAAACGGCAGACACTGTCGGCGTGATGACAGAATCGCGTTCTGGAGGCATAATGTCTGATGCTTGTCATTTCTTCTTTTCACAGAGGACCTCATATGTGCTGCAGTCGATCGGTAGGTGAATCGCGGCTTCTTTTTTTTGGATCAGTGCAGTTCTTTTAGGTGGTCTGATGAAGGTAACGCTTTTTCTTTTTGATGCGTTTCTCAGATCACGACTTGAACAAACCCTGTCCACTGCCAATTCCTCTGAAGCCCTGTGCGATTTGACCATCACAATGCATGCCTGTTCCTCGGTAAGTGTTTCTTTTCAGCGAAGCTGGGAAAGGTTCAGCTTTTTTGTACATTGCCATCCTAAGAGAAATCTCTGTACGCTATGGGAGTCGTCGCTTCATATCCTTTCCGCTTTTGTTCAAGGCTTCTCATCTCACGCCCGGCAACTTGGCAACACTGTTGAAATGCTCACTGGAAAGCCAAAGGACATACGCTGTAGAGGTCTGGAAGCTTCTCTTCCAAAAAACATCGTCAGCTGCGATAGACCAAGCTCTCGAACGATTTGCAGCCATGGTAAACCCTGTCCCGTGATTTCACGAATGCTGTGTTTTGCTGGTGGAATTCTGTGTGATCGTCAAAGTGACTTTTCTACTCCCAGGCCTCCAACAGCAGCTACCCGGCCTCCTCGACTGCCCTCGAGGCACTTGGAGAGGTCCGATTGGCCAATTTCAGCCAGTCGCAGTTGCAGAGCGACGAGTTTGTCAACAGCTGGTTCCAGACAAAGATCCGTCCGTTTTTGGCTTCTCCGTCCAGGAACTTCCTATCATGCCTCAGCTCAAACAACTTCAGCTGCCACACTTACCACACTGTGTAAGCAAGTACATGATAAGTTGCTCCACTGTGAAGCAGATTGTGGAGGCTCCTGGACTTTGGCTTTGGGAGAGACATTAAAAGTGTTCCTTTCAAATTGTAGTGTCCGGGCATTCAGCAGTCAGAAGTCATTCATGGACAGAGAAGGACAGCAAGCAGTCTTCACAAATTTCATCAAACCATTCCTTTCAAGAAATGGCTCGTCGGGTAAGGGCAGGCAGTCGGGCCTCGATACGGTATAGTCTCGGTCCACAGTAAATGTAGCGTCCATGCAGTGATCATTGTTTCTGTCTTCTTTGCAGATCCTGGCTGTGTCTCATCTAGCAATGGAAGCGCAGAGTGGCTACAGGCAAACCTTGGTGGCTTCTCTGGTTTTGCAACCCTGTCTGATTTAAAGCTCCTCAATCCCAACTTCTCCATTGTAAGTGGAGATTGAAGTTGCATTGTGTTTCACTTCTCAAACTGAAACGATCTTTGCAATGGCTGCCGTTTGATCTTTGCAATGGCTGCCGTTTGATGACATATTGATGTTCTTTTTTGTTTTGTTTAGGCTGAATCCTTGTCGGCCTTCACTCCTGCTCAGATGGCACAGCTAACACTGAGTTCAGGGGCATCCAATGACACGGCGCAAATCGACCTTGTGTTTGAGCAACTCGAGGAAGGCAATGCTCTAGAAAATGTGGAGGAATACCTGACGGAGCTCGCAGAAAATGAAAAGGTATACACCGCTTGGCGCTGGGAGAAGAATGCAATTGCAGTCTTTTAGCCAAGCAAAGGCAACACGTCGATTTGAGTCTTGTCCTCAAGATCAGTTGTAGGGGGACCCGTTCAGGTCACATATTTAGTCACATTCCTGCTGCTATCTTGTACGGTGTGTCTGAATCGTGCTAACCGTGTGGTGCTCATATCCTCTAATGTTGCAATTTGACAGAGCCCCGACTTCGAACCTGATGCGAGAGATCGCATAATGATCAGGACCTTCCTCATCCTGGGTCCCCGTTTGAGCGACTTCAACACAGCGGACTGGCTTCTTTGGTTCCACGTGAGACTGGATCCTGTCCTTTCAGGTTTCAGTGCAGTGATGCTCACAAATGTAACCGCAAATATAAACTGCACAAACTACCGAGTTGTGTAAGTAGAATTTCACAAGCAAGCACCAGATTATCAAAACAACCGTGGGACTGTGCAAAACTGTTTGTTGTGAATTTTTGCAGTGTGAGTGGAGTGGCCAGAGGTTTCCCTGCAATGCCTGAGCCCAGGCGACGTGAAATCGCAAATGCAATGGTGGCTTTCCTCACGTCTGCCAGGTTCATCAGTGAGCCAGGTACGGATGCTGCCGTATACCATGTCACATGGTTTTCTTGTGTGGACTTGTTTTCTTCCCAATGCCATTTCAGCAGACACTGGACACAAACTCGAGCCAATGAACGCGTGTCATCTGCATCAGTAAACAAGAATGCTAGGTAACTGTTAGATGTACTAACATCCACGTATTGACTTCAGTTTGTAGGCCGGGAAGTAAGAGCGACGCCGAGTGGCTTGAGGAAAACCTGGGTCCATTTTCACAATATGCCACTTATGCTGACCTCAAAGCTTTGAACCTCTCTGTGGTAAGTCGCACATCCCTCTCCCAATCTTGCCCGAGACTTCCAGTGCAAACCGCTTCGGTGTTGCCGTGTCAGCGCAAGCATAGCGGCTTCAGTTGCCTCTGTTTTTGTCACCAGGTGGCAGCTTTGGACGTCCTCTCACCAAAAGAGAAGGCTGAGCTGATCCTGGATCCGGAGAGCGGTGGTTTGGAGAATGAGACCATCCTGAGGGAGGTGTTGAAGGGCTTGAAGTCGGATGATGATGATGATGATGAGAAGCTCAATCAGTTCTTCCAAGTTTTTGCAGACATCAACAAGCAGGTGAGAAATTAGCTTTGAGAATGTTAGGACTTGCCAAGCCGTTGCTTGACAAACGGGTCACGTAATACCCTGCCAGAGCCTCGCGAATTGTTTGTGGACGCCGAGACGTGGCTGAGATGTTGCTCTACGTGATATGTTTCTGATGTGCTGAAGTCATGTATTGTTGCAGATAGTGTTTTAATTCTGTCCCTCATGCACATGCGCATTCATTTCTACAGAGTTATTAAAATGAACCCTTTCTTTGGCAGAGAAACGTCACCTTCATCGCAAATCCGACTGCACGAGACACCATCCTGAACCTGACGTTGACGGCCCTTGCTCCTGGATTTAAAGACTTTGAGCCTGAAGACTTTGAGCTGTGGTTCCAGGTCAATTTGGTCAGCGTCATGGCCGGCCTCCATCCTGGCAGCTTGGTGGTGATTCCCAGGAACATCAGCTGTGCATCCTACAAAGCTATGTAAGAAGCAATATTTCTGAAATCCAAAGTCAGACCCTTCAAGTTTGCACGATGGGGAAGAGTCAAACAAATGTGTGTTGTCTCCTTTCAGTCTCACTGGTCTCCGGCAAAGCTTAAGAACCCTGCCACTGCCCTCCTCGCATGGTCTGAGATCAGGCATAGCGTCGTTCGAGGCGACGTTCAAGCGTACGTTGACATACTCTTTCCGAGCCGGTTGATTACCTCCACTGTGAAGATAGCTATACTCATGCCATGCTTCATTTGATTTTGCTCTCAAACAGGTTGCTCACTTCTCGATTCCTTGATGGTAAGTTCAATTCAATGAGAGTTCTACTGGAATCAAAAACATAAAATAATATTGATTGAGACAATTGTTTGGCGTGGAAACGCTGCTTAGAGGACAGCGTTAAAGAATGTTGAATTTAGGTGGTTTTTGCTACCGGACTAACGCTTATGTTTTGCTTGTCTGCAGTGCAAGGAGACCGTGGTTGATGGTGAGTTTGTAAAACGGCAGACACTGTCGGCGTGATGACAGAATCGCGTTCTGGAGGCATAATGTCTGATGCTTGTCATTTCTTCTTTTCACAGAGGACCTCATATGTGCTGCAGTCGATCGGTAGGTGAATCGCGGCTTCTTTTTTTTGGATCAGTGCAGTTCTTTTAGGTGGTCTGATGAAGGTAACGCTTTTTCTTTTTGATGCGTTTCTCAGATCACGACTTGAACAAACCCTGTCCACTGCCAATTCCTCTGAAGCCCTGTGCGATTTGACCATCACAATGCATGCCTGTTCCTCGGTAAGTGTTTCTTTTCAGCGAAGCTGGGAAAGGTTCAGCTTTTTTGTACATTGCCATCCTAAGAGAAATCTCTGTACGCTATGGGAGTCGTCGCTTCATATCCTTTCCGCTTTTGTTCAAGGCTTCTCATCTCACGCCCGGCAACTTGGCAACACTGTTGAAATGCTCACTGGAAAGCCAAAGGACATACGCTGTAGAGGTCTGGAAGCTTCTCTTCCAAAAAACATCGTCAGCTGCGATAGACCAAGCTCTCGAACGATTTGCAGCCATGGTAAACCCTGTCCCGTGATTTCACGAATGCTGTGTTTTGCTGGTGGAATTCTGTGTGATCGTCAAAGTGACTTTTCTACTCCCAGGCCTCCAACAGCAGCTACCCGGCCTCCTCGACTGCCCTCGAGGCACTTGGAGAGGTCCGATTGGCCAATTTCAGCCAGTCGCAGTTGCAGAGCGACGAGTTTGTCAACAGCTGGTTCCAGACAAAGATCCGTCCGTTTTTGGCTTCTCCGTCCAGGAACTTCCTATCATGCCTCAGCTCAAACAACTTCAGCTGCCACACTTACCACACTGTGTAAGCAAGTACATGATAAGTTGCTCCACTGTGAAGCAGATTGTGGAGGCTCCTGGACTTTGGCTTTGGGAGAGACATTAAAAGTGTTCCTTTCAAATTGTAGTGTCCGGGCATTCAGCAGTCAGAAGTCATTCATGGACAGAGAAGGACAGCAAGCAGTCTTCACAAATTTCATCAAACCATTCCTTTCAAGAAATGGCTCGTCGGGTAAGGGCAGGCAGTCGGGCCTCGATACGGTATAGTCTCGGTCCACAGTAAATGTAGCGTCCATGCAGTGATCATTGTTTCTGTCTTCTTTGCAGATCCTGGCTGTGTCTCATCTAGCAATGGAAGCGCAGAGTGGCTACAGGCAAACCTTGGTGGCTTCTCTGGTTTTGCAACCCTGTCTGATTTAAAGCTCCTCAATCCCAACTTCTCCATTGTAAGTGGAGGTTGAAGTTGCATTGTGTTTCCCTTCTCAAACTGAAACGATCTTTGCAATGGCTGCCGTTTGATCTTTGCAATGGCTGCCGTTTGATGACATATTGATGTTCTTTTTTGTTTTGTTTAGGCTGAATCCTTGTCGGCCTTCACTCCTGCTCAGATGGCACAGCTAACACTGAGTTCAGGGGCATCCAATGACACGGCGCAAATCGACCTTGTGTTTGAGCAACTCGAGGAAGGCAATGCTCTAGAAAATGTGGAGGAATACCTGACGGAGCTCGCAGAAAATGAAAAGGTATACACCGCTTGGCGCTGGGAGAAGAATGCAATTGCAGTCTTTTAGCCAAGCAAAGGCAACACGTCGATTTGAGTCTTGTCCTCAAGATCAGTTGTAGGGGGACCCGTTCAGGTCACATATTTAGTCACATTCCTGCTGCTATCTTGTACGGTGTGTCTGAATCGTGCTAACCGTGTGGTGCTCATATCCTCTAATGTTGCAATTTGACAGAGCCCCGACTTCGAACCTGATGCGAGAGATCGCATAATGATCAGGACCTTCCTCATCCTGGGTCCCCGTTTGAGCGACTTCAACACAGCGGACTGGCTTCTTTGGTTCCACGTGAGACTGGATCCTGTCCTTTCAGGTTTCAGTGCAGTGATGCTCACAAATGTAACCGCAAATATAAACTGCACAAACTACCGAGTTGTGTAAGTAGAATTTCACAAGCAAGCACCAGATTATCAAAACAACCGTGGGACTGTGCAAAACTGTTTGTTGTGAATTTTTGCAGTGTGAGTGGAGTGGCCAGAGGTTTCCCTGCAATGCCTGAGCCCAGGCGACGTGAAATCGCAAATGCAATGGTGGCTTTCCTCACGTCTGCCAGGTTCATCAGTGAGCCAGGTACGGATGCTGCCGTATACCATGTCACATGGTTTTCTTGTGTGGACTTGTTTTCTTCCCAATGCCATTTCAGCAGACACTGGACACAAACTCGAGCCAATGAACGCGTGTCATCTGCATCAGTAAACAAGAATGCTAGGTAACTGTTAGATGTACTAACATCCACGTATTGACTTCAGTTTGTAGGCCGGGAAGTAAGAGCGACGCCGAGTGGCTTGAGGAAAACCTGGGTCCATTTTCACAATATGCCACTTATGCTGACCTCAAAGCTTTGAACCTCTCTGTGGTAAGTCGCACATCCCTCTCCCAATCTTGCCCGAGACTTCCAGTGCAAACCGCTTCGGTGTTGCCGTGTCAGCGCAAGCATAGCGGCTTCAGTTGCCTCTGTTTTTGTCACCAGGTGGCAGCTTTGGACGTCCTCTCACCAAAAGAGAAGGCTGAGCTGATCCTGGATCCGGAGAGCGGTGGTTTGGAGAATGAGACCATCCTGAGGGAGGTGTTGAAGGGCTTGAAGTCGGATGATGATGATGATGATGAGAAGCTCAATCAGTTCTTCCAAGTTTTTGCAGACATCAACAAGCAGGTGAGAAATTAGCTTTGAGAATGTTAGGACTTGCCAAGCCGTTGCTTGACAAACGGGTCACGTAATACCCTGCCAGAGCCTCGCGAATTGTTTGTGGACGCCGAGACGTGGCTGAGATGTTGCTCTACGTGATATGTTTCTGATGTGCTGAAGTCATGTATTGTTGCAGATAGTGTTTTAATTCTGTCCCTCATGCACATGCGCATTCATTTCTACAGAGTTATTAAAATGAACCCTTTCTTTGGCAGAGAAACGTCACCTTCATCGCAAATCCGACTGCACGAGACACCATCCTGAACCTGACGTTGACGGCCCTTGCTCCTGGATTTAAAGACTTTGAGCCTGAAGACTTTGAGCTGTGGTTCCAGGTCAATTTGGTCAGCGTCATGGCCGGCCTCCATCCTGGCAGCTTGGTGGTGATTCCCAGGAACATCAGCTGTGCATCCTACAAAGCTATGTAAGAAGCAATATTTCTGAAATCCAAAGTCAGACCCTTCAAGTTTGCACGATGGGGAAGAGTCAAACAAATGTGTGTTGTCTCCTTTCAGTCTCACTGGTCTCCGGCAAAGCTTAAGAACCCTGCCACTGCCCTCCTCGCATGGTCTGAGATCAGGCATAGCGTCGTTCGAGGCGACGTTCAAGCGTACGTTGACATACTCTTTCCGAGCCGGTTGATTACCTCCACTGTGAAGATAGCTATACTCATGCCATGCTTCATTTGATTTTGCTCTCAAACAGGTTGCTCACTTCTCGATTCCTTGATGGTAAGTTCAATTCAATGAGAGTTCTACTGGAATCAAAAACATAAAATAATATTGATTGAGACAATTGTTTGGCGTGGAAACGCTGCTTAGAGGACAGCGTTAAAGAATGTTGAATTTAGGTGGTTTTTGCTACCGGACTAACGCTTATGTTTTGCTTGTCTGCAGTGCAAGGAGACCGTGGTTGATGGTGAGTTTGTAAAACGGCAGACACTGTCGGCGTGATGACAGAATCGCGTTCTGGAGGCATAATGTCTGATGCTTGTCATTTCTTCTTTTCACAGAGGACCTCATATGTGCTGCAGTCGATCGGTAGGTGAATCGCGGCTTCTTTTTTTTGGATCAGTGCAGTTCTTTTAGGTGGTCTGATGAAGGTAACGCTTTTTCTTTTTGATGCGTTTCTCAGATCACGACTTGAACAAACCCTGTCCACTGCCAATTCCTCTGAAGCCCTGTGCGATTTGACCATCACAATGCATGCCTGTTCCTCGGTAAGTGTTTCTTTTCAGCGAAGCTGGGAAAGGTTCAGCTTTTTTGTACATTGCCATCCTAAGAGAAATCTCTGTACGCTATGGGAGTCGTCGCTTCATATCCTTTCCGCTTTTGTTCAAGGCTTCTCATCTCACGCCCGGCAACTTGGCAACACTGTTGAAATGCTCACTGGAAAGCCAAAGGACATACGCTGTAGAGGTCTGGAAGCTTCTCTTCCAAAAAACATCGTCAGCTGCGATAGACCAAGCTCTCGAACGATTTGCAGCCATGGTAAACCCTGTCCCGTGATTTCACGAATGCTGTGTTTTGCTGGTGGAATTCTGTGTGATCGTCAAAGTGACTTTTCTACTCCCAGGCCTCCAACAGCAGCTACCCGGCCTCCTCGACTGCCCTCGAGGCACTTGGAGAGGTCCGATTGGGCAATTTCAGCCAGTCGCAGTTGCAGAGCGACGAGTTTGTCAACAGCTGGTTCCAGACAAAGATCCGTCCGTTTTTGGCTTCTCCGTCCAGGAACTTCCTATCATGCCTCAGCTCAAACAACTTCAGCTGCCACACTTACCACACTGTGTAAGCAAGTACATGATAAGTTGCTCCACTGTGAAGCAGATTGTGGAGGCTCCTGGACTTTGGCTTTGGGAGAGACATTAAAAGTGTTCCTTTCAAATTGTAGTGTCCGGGCATTCAGCAGTCAGAAGTCATTCATGGACAGAGAAGGACAGCAAGCAGTCTTCACAAATTTCATCAAACCATTCCTTTCAAGAAATGGCTCGTCGGGTAAGGGCAGGCAGTCGGGCCTCGATACGGTATAGTCTCGGTCCACAGTAAATGTAGCGTCCATGCAGTGATCATTGTTTCTGTCTTCTTTGCAGATCCTGGCTGTGTCTCATCTAGCAATGGAAGCGCAGAGTGGCTACAGGCAAACCTTGGTGGCTTCTCTGGTTTTGCAACCCTGTCTGATTTAAAGCTCCTCAATCCCAACTTCTCCATTGTAAGTGGAGATTGAAGTTGCATTGTGTTTCACTTCTCAAACTGAAACGATCTTTGCAATGGCTGCCGTTTGATCTTTGCAATGGCTGCCGTTTGATGACATATTGATGTTCTTTTTTGTTTTGTTTAGGCTGAATCCTTGTCGGCCTTCACTCCTGCTCAGATGGCACAGCTAACACTGAGTTCAGGGGCATCCAATGACACGGCGCAAATCGACCTTGTGTTTGAGCAACTCGAGGAAGGCAATGCTCTAGAAAATGTGGAGGAATACCTGACGGAGCTCGCAGAAAATGAAAAGGTATACACCGCTTGGCGCTGGGAGAAGAATGCAATTGCAGTCTTTTAGCCAAGCAAAGGCAACACGTCGATTTGAGTCTTGTCCTCAAGATCAGTTGTAGGGGGACCCGTTCAGGTCACATATTTAGTCACATTCCTGCTGCTATCTTGTACGGTGTGTCTGAATCGTGCTAACCGTGTGGTGCTCATATCCTCTAATGTTGCAATTTGACAGAGCCCCGACTTCGAACCTGATGCGAGAGATCGCATAATGATCAGGACCTTCCTCATCCTGGGTCCCCGTTTGAGCGACTTCAACACAGCGGACTGGCTTCTTTGGTTCCACGTGAGACTGGATCCTGTCCTTTCAGGTTTCAGTGCAGTGATGCTCACAAATGTAACCGCAAATATAAACTGCACAAACTACCGAGTTGTGTAAGTAGAATTTCACAAGCAAGCACCAGATTATCAAAACAACCGTGGGACTGTGCAAAACTGTTTGTTGTGAATTTTTGCAGTGTGAGTGGAGTGGCCAGAGGTTTCCCTGCAATGCCTGAGCCCAGGCGACGTGAAATCGCAAATGCAATGGTGGCTTTCCTCACGTCTGCCAGGTTCATCAGTGAGCCAGGTACGGATGCTGCCGTATACCATGTCACATGGTTTTCTTGTGTGGACTTGTTTTCTTCCCAATGCCATTTCAGCAGACACTGGACACAAACTCGAGCCAATGAACGCGTGTCATCTGCATCAGTAAACAAGAATGCTAGGTAACTGTTAGATGTACTAACATCCACGTATTGACTTCAGTTTGTAGGCCGGGAAGTAAGAGCGACGCCGAGTGGCTTGAGGAAAACCTGGGTCCATTTTCACAATATGCCACTTATGCTGACCTCAAAGCTTTGAACCTCTCTGTGGTAAGTCGCACATCCCTCTCCCAATCTTGCCCGAGACTTCCAGTGCAAACCGCTTCGGTGTTGCCGTGTCAGCGCAAGCATAGCGGCTTCAGTTGCCTCTGTTTTTGTCACCAGGTGGCAGCTTTGGACGTCCTCTCACCAAAAGAGAAGGCTGAGCTGATCCTGGATCCGGAGAGCGGTGGTTTGGAGAATGAGACCATCCTGAGGGAGGTGTTGAAGGGCTTGAAGTCGGATGATGATGATGATGATGAGAAGCTCAATCAGTTCTTCCAAGTTTTTGCAGACATCAACAAGCAGGTGAGAAATTAGCTTTGAGAATGTTAGGACTTGCCAAGCCGTTGCTTGACAAACGGGTCACGTAATACCCTGCCAGAGCCTCGCGAATTGTTTGTGGACGCCGAGACGTGGCTGAGATGTTGCTCTACGTGATATGTTTCTGATGTGCTGAAGTCATGTATTGTTGCAGATAGTGTTTTAATTCTGTCCCTCATGCACATGCGCATTCATTTCTACAGAGTTATTAAAATGAACCCTTTCTTTGGCAGAGAAACGTCACCTTCATCGCAAATCCGACTGCACGAGACACCATCCTGAACCTGACGTTGACGGCCCTTGCTCCTGGATTTAAAGACTTTGAGCCTGAAGACTTTGAGCTGTGGTTCCAGGTCAATTTGGTCAGCGTCATGGCCGGCCTCCATCCTGGCAGCTTGGTGGTGATTCCCAGGAACATCAGCTGTGCATCCTACAAAGCTATGTAAGAAGCAATATTTCTGAAATCCAAAGTCAGACCCTTCAAGTTTGCACGATGGGGAAGAGTCAAACAAATGTGTGTTGTCTCCTTTCAGTCTCACTGGTCTCCGGCAAAGCTTAAGAACCCTGCCACTGCCCTCCTCGCATGGTCTGAGATCAGGCATAGCGTCGTTCGAGGCGACGTTCAAGCGTACGTTGACATACTCTTTCCGAGCCGGTTGATTACCTCCACTGTGAAGATAGCTATACTCATGCCATGCTTCATTTGATTTTGCTCTCAAACAGGTTGCTCACTTCTCGATTCCTTGATGGTAAGTTCAATTCAATGAGAGTTCTACTGGAATCAAAAACATAAAATAATATTGATTGAGACAATTGTTTGGCGTGGAAACGCTGCTTAGAGGACAGCGTTAAAGAATGTTGAATTTAGGTGGTTTTTGCTACCGGACTAACGCTTATGTTTTGCTTGTCTGCAGTGCAAGGAGACCGTGGTTGATGGTGAGTTTGTAAAACGGCAGACACTGTCGGCGTGATGACAGAATCGCGTTCTGGAGGCATAATGTCTGATGCTTGTCATTTCTTCTTTTCACAGAGGACCTCATATGTGCTGCAGTCGATCGGTAGGTGAATCGCGGCTTCTTTTTTTTGGATCAGTGCAGTTCTTTTAGGTGGTCTGATGAAGGTAACGCTTTTTCTTTTTGATGCGTTTCTCAGATCACGACTTGAACAAACCCTGTCCACTGCCAATTCCTCTGAAGCCCTGTGCGATTTGACCATCACAATGCATGCCTGTTCCTCGGTAAGTGTTTCTTTTCAGCGAAGCTGGGAAAGGTTCAGCTTTTTTGTACATTGCCATCCTAAGAGAAATCTCTGTACGCTATGGGAGTCGTCGCTTCATATCCTTTCCGCTTTTGTTCAAGGCTTCTCATCTCACGCCCGGCAACTTGGCAACACTGTTGAAATGCTCACTGGAAAGCCAAAGGACATACGCTGTAGAGGTCTGGAAGCTTCTCTTCCAAAAAACATCGTCAGCTGCGATAGACCAAGCTCTCGAACGATTTGCAGCCATGGTAAACCCTGTCCCGTGATTTCACGAATGCTGTGTTTTGCTGGTGGAATTCTGTGTGATCGTCAAAGTGACTTTTCTACTCCCAGGCCTCCAACAGCAGCTACCCGGCCTCCTCGACTGCCCTCGAGGCACTTGGAGAGGTCCGATTGGCCAATTTCAGCCAGTCGCAGTTGCAGAGCGACGAGTTTGTCAACAGCTGGTTCCAGACAAAGATCCGTCCGTTTTTGGCTTCTCCGTCCAGGAACTTCCTATCATGCCTCAGCTCAAACAACTTCAGCTGCCACACTTACCACACTGTGTAAGCAAGTACATGATAAGTTGCTCCACTGTGAAGCAGATTGTGGAGGCTCCTGGACTTTGGCTTTGGGAGAGACATTAAAAGTGTTCCTTTCAAATTGTAGTGTCCGGGCATTCAGCAGTCAGAAGTCATTCATGGACAGAGAAGGACAGCAAGCAGTCTTCACAAATTTCATCAAACCATTCCTTTCAAGAAATGGCTCGTCGGGTAAGGGCAGGCAGTCGGGCCTCGATACGGTATAGTCTCGGTCCACAGTAAATGTAGCGTCCATGCAGTGATCATTGTTTCTGTCTTCTTTGCAGATCCTGGCTGTGTCTCATCTAGCAATGGAAGCGCAGAGTGGCTACAGGCAAACCTTGGTGGCTTCTCTGGTTTTGCAACCCTGTCTGATTTAAAGCTCCTCAATCCCAACTTCTCCATTGTAAGTGGAGATTGAAGTTGCATTGTGTTTCACTTCTCAAACTGAAACGATCTTTGCAATGGCTGCCGTTTGATCTTTGCAATGGCTGCCGTTTGATGACATATTGATGTTCTTTTTTGTTTTGTTTAGGCTGAATCCTTGTCGGCCTTCACTCCTGCTCAGATGGCACAGCTAACACTGAGTTCAGGGGCATCCAATGACACGGCGCAAATCGACCTTGTGTTTGAGCAACTCGAGGAAGGCAATGCTCTAGAAAATGTGGAGGAATACCTGACGGAGCTCGCAGAAAATGAAAAGGTATACACCGATTGGCGCTGGGAGAAGAATGCAATTGCAGTCTTTTAGCCAAGCAAAGGCAACACGTCGATTTGAGTCTTGTCCTCAAGATCAGTTGTAGGGGGACCCGTTCAGGTCACATATTTAGTCACATTCCTGCTGCTATCTTGTACGGTGTGTCTGAATCGTGCTAACCGTGTGGTGCTCATATCCTCTAATGTTGCAATTTGACAGAGCCCCGACTTCGAACCTGATGCGAGAGATCGCATAATGATCAGGACCTTCCTCATCCTGGGTCCCCGTTTGAGCGACTTCAACACAGCGGACTGGCTTCTTTGGTTCCACGTGAGACTGGATCCTGTCCTTTCAGGTTTCAGTGCAGTGATGCTCACAAATGTAACCGCAAATATAAACTGCACAAACTACCGAGTTGTGTAAGTAGAATTTCACAAGCAAGCACCAGATTATCAAAACAACCGTGGGACTGTGCAAAACTGTTTGTTGTGAATTTTTGCAGTGTGAGTGGAGTGGCCAGAGGTTTCCCTGCAATGCCTGAGCCCAGGCGACGTGAAATCGCAAATGCAATGGTGGCTTTCCTCACGTCTGCCGGGTTCATCAGTGAGCCAGGTACGGATGCTGCCGTATACCATGTCACATGGTTTTCTTGTGTGGACTTGTTTTCTTCCCAATGCCATTTCAGCAGACACTGGACACAAACTCGAGCCAATGAACGCGTGTCATCTGCATCAGTAAACAAGAATGCTAGGTAACTGTTAGATGTACTAACATCCACGTATTGACTTCAGTTTGTAGGCCGGGAAGTAAGAGCGACGCCGAGTGGCTTGAGGAAAACCTGGGTCCATTTTCACAATATGCCACTTATGCTGACCTCAAAGCTTTGAACCTCTCTGTGGTAAGTCGCACATCCCTCTCCCAATCTTGCCCGAGACTTCCAGTGCAAACCGCTTCGGTGTTGCCGTGTCAGCGCAAGCATAGCGGCTTCAGTTGCCTCTGTTTTTGTCACCAGGTGGCAGCTTTGGACGTCCTCTCACCAAAAGAGAAGGCTGAGCTGATCCTGGATCCGGAGAGCGGTGGTTTGGAGAATGAGACCATCCTGAGGGAGGTGTTGAAGGGCTTGAAGTCGGATGATGATGATGATGATGAGAAGCTCAATCAGTTCTTCCAAGTTTTTGCAGACATCAACAAGCAGGTGAGAAATTAGCTTTGAGAATGTTAGGACTTGCCAAGCCGTTGCTTGACAAACGGGTCACGTAATACCCTGCCAGAGCCTCGCGAATTGTTTGTGGACGCCGAGACGTGGCTGAGATGTTGCTCTACGTGATATGTTTCTGATGTGCTGAAGTCATGTATTGTTGCAGATAGTGTTTTAATTCTGTCCCTCATGCACATGCGCATTCATTTCTACAGAGTTATTAAAATGAACCCTTTCTTTGGCAGAGAAACGTCACCTTCATCGCAAATCCGACTGCACGAGACACCATCCTGAACCTGACGTTGACGGCCCTTGCTCCTGGATTTAAAGACTTTGAGCCTGAAGACTTTGAGCTGTGGTTCCAGGTCAATTTGGTCAGCGTCATGGCCGGCCTCCATCCTGGCAGCTTGGTGGTGATTCCCAGGAACATCAGCTGTGCATCCTACAAAGCTATGTAAGAAGCAATATTTCTGAAATCCAAAGTCAGACCCTTCAAGTTTGCACGATGGGGAAGAGTCAAACAAATGTGTGTTGTCTCCTTTCAGTCTCACTGGTCTCCGGCAAAGCTTAAGAACCCTGCCACTGCCCTCCTCGCATGGTCTGAGATCAGGCATAGCGTCGTTCGAGGCGACGTTCAAGCGTACGTTGACATACTCTTTCCGAGCCGGTTGATTACCTCCACTGTGAAGATAGCTATACTCATGCCATGCTTCATTTGATTTTGCTCTCAAACAGGTTGCTCACTTCTCGATTCCTTGATGGTAAGTTCAATTCAATGAGAGTTCTACTGGAATCAAAAACATAAAATAATATTGATTGAGACAATTGTTTGGCGTGGAAACGCTGCTTAGAGGACAGCGTTAAAGAATGTTGAATTTAGGTGGTTTTTGCTACCGGACTAACGCTTATGTTTTGCTTGTCTGCAGTGCAAGGAGACCGTGGTTGATGGTGAGTTTGTAAAACGGCAGACACTGTCGGCGTGATGACAGAATCGCGTTCTGGAGGCATAATGTCTGATGCTTGTCATTTCTTCTTTTCACAGAGGACCTCATATGTGCTGCAGTCGATCGGTAGGTGAATCGCGGCTTCTTTTTTTTGGATCAGTGCAGTTCTTTTAGGTGGTCTGATGAAGGTAACGCTTTTTCTTTTTGATGCGTTTCTCAGATCACGACTTGAACAAACCCTGTCCACTGCCAATTCCTCTGAAGCCCTGTGCGATTTGACCATCACAATGCATGCCTGTTCCTTGGTAAGTGTTTCTTTTCAGCGAAGCTGGGAAAGGTTCAGCTTTTTTGTACATTGCCATCCTAAGAGAAATCTCTGTACGCTATGGGAGTCGTCGCTTCATATCCTTTCCGCTTTTGTTCAAGGCTTCTCATCTCACGCCCGGCAACTTGGCAACACTGTTGAAATGCTCACTGGAAAGCCAAAGGACATACGCTGTAGAGGTCTGGAAGCTTCTCTTCCAAAAAACATTGTCAGCTGCGATAGACCAAGCTCTCGAACGATTTGCAGCCATGGTAAACCCTGTCCCGTGATTTCACGAATGCTGTGTTTTGCTGGTGGAATTCTGTGTGATCGTCAAAGTGACTTTTCTACTCCCAGGCCTCCAACAGCAGCTACCCGGCCTCCTCGACTGCCCTCGAGGCACTTGGAGAGGTCCGATTGGCCAATTTCAGCCAGTCGCAGTTGCAGAGCGACGAGTTTGTCAACAGCTGGTTCCAGACAAAGATCCGTCCGTTTTTGGCTTCTCCGTCCAGGAACTTCCTATCATGCCTCAGCTCAAACAACTTCAGCTGCCACACTTACCACACTGTGTAAGCAAGTACATGATAAGTTGCTCCACTGTGAAGCAGATTGTGGAGGCTCCTGGACTTTGGCTTTGGGAGAGACATTAAAAGTGTTCCTTTCAAATTGTAGTGTCCGGGCATTCAGCAGTCAGAAGTCATTCATGGACAGAGAAGGACAGCAAGCAGTCTTCACAAATTTCATCAAACCATTCCTTTCAAGAAATGGCTCGTCGGGTAAGGGCAGGCAGTCGGGCCTCGATACGGTATAGTCTCGGTCCACAGTAAATGTAGCGTCCATGCAGTGATCATTGTTTCTGTCTTCTTTGCAGATCCTGGCTGTGTCTCATCTAGCAATGGAAGCGCAGAGTGGCTACAGGCAAACCTTGGTGGCTTCTCTGGTTTTGCAACCCTGTCTGATTTAAAGCTCCTCAATCCCAACTTCTCCATTGTAAGTGGAGGTTGAAGTTGCATTGTGTTTCACTTCTCAAACTGAAACGATCTTTGCAATGGCTGCCGTTTGATCTTTGCAATGGCTGCCGTTTGATGACATATTGATGTTCTTTTTTGTTTTGTTTAGGCTGAATCCTTGTCGGCCTTCACTCCTGCTCAGATGGCACAGCTAACACTGAGTTCAGGGGCATCCAATGACACGGCGCAAATCGACCTTGTGTTTGAGCAACTCGAGGAAGGCAATGCTCTAGAAAATGTGGAGGAATACCTGACGGAGCTCGCAGAAAATGAAAAGGTATACACCGCTTGGCGCTGGGAGAAGAATGCAATTGCAGTCTTTTAGCCAAGCAAAGGCAACACGTCGATTTGAGTCTTGTCCTCAAGATCAGTTGTAGGGGGACCCGTTCAGGTCACATATTTAGTCACATTCCTGCTGCTATCTTGTACGGTGTGTCTGAATCGTGCTAACCGTGTGGTGCTCATATCCTCTAATGTTGCAATTTGACAGAGCCCCGACTTCGAACCTGATGCGAGAGATCGCATAATGATCAGGACCTTCCTCATCCTGGGTCCCCGTTTGAGCGACTTCAACACAGCGGACTGGCTTCTTTGGTTCCACGTGAGACTGGATCCTGTCCTTTCAGGTTTCAGTGCAGTGATGCTCACAAATGTAACCGCAAATATAAACTGCACAAACTACCGAGTTGTGTAAGTAGAATTTCACAAGCAAGCACCAGATTATCAAAACAACCGTGGGACTGTGCAAAACTGTTTGTTGTGAATTTTTGCAGTGTGAGTGGAGTGGCCAGAGGTTTCCCTGCAATACCTGAGCCCAGGCGACGTGAAATCGCAAATGCAATGGTGGCTTTCCTCACGTCTGCCAGGTTCATCAGTGAGCCAGGTACGGATGCTGCCGTATACCATGTCACATGGTTTTCTTGTGTGGACTTGTTTTCTTCCCAATGCCATTTCAGCAGACACTGGACACAAACTCGAGCCAATGAACGCGTGTCATCTGCATCAGTAAACAAGAATGCTAGGTAACTGTTAGATGTACTAACATCCACGTATTGACTTCAGTTTGTAGGCCGGGAAGTAAGAGCGACGCCGAGTGGCTTGAGGAAAACCTGGGTCCATTTTCACAATATGCCACTTATGCTGACCTCAAAGCTTTGAACCTCTCTGTGGTAAGTCGCACATCCCTCTCCCAATCTTGCCCGAGACTTCCAGTGCAAACCGCTTCGGTGTTGCCGTGTCAGCGCAAGCATAGCGGCTTCAGTTGCCTCTGTTTTTGTCACCAGGTGGCAGCTTTGGACGTCCTCTCACCAAAAGAGAAGGCTGAGCTGATCCTGGATCCGGAGAGCGGTGGTTTGGAGAATGAGACCATCCTGAGGGAGGTGTTGAAGGGCTTGAAGTCGGATGATGATGATGATGATGAGAAGCTCAATCAGTTCTTCCAAGTTTTTGCAGACATCAACAAGCAGGTGAGAAATTAGCTTTGAGAATGTTAGGACTTGCCAAGCCGTTGCTTGACAAACGGGTCACGTAATACCCTGCCAGAGCCTCGCGAATTGTTTGTGGACGCCGAGACGTGGCTGAGATGTTGCTCTACGTGATATGTTTCTGATGTGCTGAAGTCATGTATTGTTGCAGATAGTGTTTTAATTCTGTCCCTCATGCACATGCGCATTCATTTCTACAGAGTTATTAAAATGAACCCTTTCTTTGGCAGAGAAACGTCACCTTCATCGCAAATCCGACTGCACGAGACACCATCCTGAACCTGACGTTGACGGCCCTTGCTCCTGGATTTAAAGACTTTGAGCCTGAAGACTTTGAGCTGTGGTTCCAGGTCAATTTGGTCAGCGTCATGGCCGGCCTCCATCCTGGCAGCTTGGTGGTGATTCCCAGGAACATCAGCTGTGCATCCTACAAAGCTATGTAAGAAGCAATATTTCTGAAATCCAAAGTCAGACCCTTCAAGTTTGCACGATGGGGAAGAGTCAAACAAATGTGTGTTGTCTCCTTTCAGTCTCACTGGTCTCCGGCAAAGCTTAAGAACCCTGCCACTGCCCTCCTCGCATGGTCTGAGATCAGGCATAGCGTCGTTCGAGGCGACGTTCAAGCGTACGTTGACATACTCTTTCCGAGCCGGTTGATTACCTCCACTGTGAAGATAGCTATACTCATGCCATGCTTCATTTGATTTTGCTCTCAAACAGGTTGCTCACTTCTCGATTCCTTGATGGTAAGTTCAATTCAATGAGAGTTCTACTGGAATCAAAAACATAAAATAATATTGATTGAGACAATTGTTTGGCGTGGAAACGCTGCTTAGAGGACAGCGTTAAAGAATGTTGAATTTAGGTGGTTTTTGCTACCGGACTAACGCTTATGTTTTGCTTGTCTGCAGTGCAAGGAGACCGTGGTTGATGGTGAGTTTGTAAAACGGCAGACACTGTCGGCGTGATGACAGAATCGCGTTCTGGAGGCATAATGTCTGATGCTTGTCATTTCTTCTTTTCACAGAGGACCTCATATGTGCTGCAGTCGATCGGTAGGTGAATCGCGGCTTCTTTTTTTTGGATCAGTGCAGTTCTTTTAGGTGGTCTGATGAAGGTAACGCTTTTTCTTTTTGATGCGTTTCTCAGATCACGACTTGAACAAACCCTGTCCACTGCCAATTCCTCTGAAGCCCTGTGCGATTTGACCATCACAATGCATGCCTGTTCCTCGGTAAGTGTTTCTTTTCAGCGAAGCTGGGAAAGGTTCAGCTTTTTTGTACATTGCCATCCTAAGAGAAATCTCTGTACGCTATGGGAGTCGTCGCTTCATATCCTTTCCGCTTTTGTTCAAGGCTTCTCATCTCACGCCCGGCAACTTGGCAACACTGTTGAAATGCTCACTGGAAAGCCAAAGGACATACGCTGTAGAGGTCTGGAAGCTTCTCTTCCAAAAAACATCGTCAGCTGCGATAGACCAAGCTCTCGAACGATTTGCAGCCATGGTAAACCCTGTCCCGTGATTTCACGAATGCTGTGTTTTGCTGGTGGAATTCTGTGTGATCGTCAAAGTGACTTTTCTACTCCCAGGCCTCCAACAGCAGCTACCCGGCCTCCTCGACTGCCCTCGAGGCACTTGGAGAGGTCCGATTGGCCAATTTCAGCCAGTCGCAGTTGCAGAGCGACGAGTTTGTCAACAGCTGGTTCCAGACAAAGATCCGTCCGTTTTTGGCTTCTCCGTCCAGGAACTTCCTATCATGCCTCAGCTCAAACAACTTCAGCTGCCACACTTACCACACTGTGTAAGCAAGTACATGATAAGTTGCTCCACTGTGAAGCAGATTGTGGAGGCTCCTGGACTTTGGCTTTGGGAGAGACATTAAAAGTGTTCCTTTCAAATTGTAGTGTCCGGGCATTCAGCAGTCAGAAGTCATTCATGGACAGAGAAGGACAGCAAGCAGTCTTCACAAATTTCATCAAACCATTCCTTTCAAGAAATGGCTCGTCGGGTAAGGGCAGGCAGTCGGGCCTCGATACGGTATAGTCTCGGTCCACAGTAAATGTAGCGTCCATGCAGTGATCGTTTCTGTCTTCTTTGCAGATCCTGGCTGTGTCTCATCTAGCAATGGAAGCGCAGAGTGGCTACAGGCAAACCTTGGTGGCTTCTCTGGTTTTGCAACCCTGTCTGATTTAAAGCTCCTCAATCCCAACTTCTCCATTGTAAGTGGAGGTTGAAGTTGCATTGTGTTTCACTTCTCAAACTGAAACGATCTTTGCAATGGCTGCCGTTTGATCTTTGCAATGGCTGCCGTTTGATGACATATTGATGTTCTTTTTTGTTTTGTTTAGGCTGAATCCTTGTCGGCCTTCACTCCTGCTCAGATGGCACAGCTAACACTGAGTTCAGGGGCATCCAATGACACGGCGCAAATCGACCTTGTGTTTGAGCAACTCGAGGAAGGCAATGCTCTAGAAAATGTGGAGGAATACCTGACGGAGCTCGCAGAAAATGAAAAGGTATACACCGCTTGGCGCTGGGAGAAGAATGCAATTGCAGTCTTTTAGCCAAGCAAAGGCAACACGTCGATTTGAGTCTTGTCCTCAAGATCAGTTGTAGGGGGACCCGTTCAGGTCACATATTTAGTCACATTCCTGCTGCTATCTTGTACGGTGTGTCTGAATCGTGCTAACCGTGTGGTGCTCATATCCTCTAATGTTGCAATTTGACAGAGCCCCGACTTCGAACCTGATGCGAGAGATCGCATAATGATCAGGACCTTCCTCATCCTGGGTCCCCGTTTGAGCGACTTCAACACAGCGGACTGGCTTCTTTGGTTCCACGTGAGACTGGATCCTGTCCTTTCAGGTTTCAGTGCAGTGATGCTCACAAATGTAACCGCAAATATAAACTGCACAAACTACCGAGTTGTGTAAGTAGAATTTCACAAGCAAGCACCAGATTATCAAAACAACCGTGGGACTGTGCAAAACTGTTTGTTGTGAATTTTTGCAGTGTGAGTGGAGTGGCCAGAGGTTTCCCTGCAATACCTGAGCCCAGGCGACGTGAAATCGCAAATGCAATGGTGGCTTTCCTCACGTCTGCCAGGTTCATCAGTGAGCCAGGTACGGATGCTGCCGTATACCATGTCACATGGTTTTCTTGTGTGGACTTGTTTTCTTCCCAATGCCATTTCAGCAGACACTGGACACAAACTCGAGCCAATGAACGCGTGTCATCTGCATCAGTAAACAAGAATGCTAGGTAACTGTTAGATGTACTAACATCCACGTATTGACTTCAGTTTGTAGGCCGGGAAGTAAGAGCGACGCCGAGTGGCTTGAGGAAAACCTGGGTCCATTTTCACAATATGCCACTTATGCTGACCTCAAAGCTTTGAACCTCTCTGTGGTAAGTCGCACATCCCTCTCCCAATCTTGCCCGAGACTTCCAGTGCAAACCGCTTCGGTGTTGCCGTGTCAGCGCAAGCATAGCGGCTTCAGTTGCCTCTGTTTTTGTCACCAGGTGGCAGCTTTGGACGTCCTCTCACCAAAAGAGAAGGCTGAGCTGATCCTGGATCCGGAGAGCGGTGGTTTGGAGAATGAGACCATCCTGAGGGAGGTGTTGAAGGGCTTGAAGTCGGATGATGATGATGATGATGAGAAGCTCAATCAGTTCTTCCAAGTTTTTGCAGACATCAACAAGCAGGTGAGAAATTAGCTTTGAGAATGTTAGGACTTGCCAAGCCGTTGCTTGACAAACGGGTCACGTAATACCCTGCCAGAGCCTCGCGAATTGTTTGTGGACGCCGAGACGTGGCTGAGATGTTGCTCTACGTGATATGTTTCTGATGTGCTGAAGTCATGTATTGTTGCAGATAGTGTTTTAATTCTGTCCCTCATGCACATGCGCATTCATTTCTACAGAGTTATTAAAATGAACCCTTTCTTTGGCAGAGAAACGTCACCTTCATCGCAAATCCGACTGCACGAGACACCATCCTGAACCTGACGTTGACGGCCCTTGCTCCTGGATTTAAAGACTTTGAGCCTGAAGACTTTGAGCTGTGGTTCCAGGTCAATTTGGTCAGCGTCATGGCCGGCCTCCATCCTGGCAGCTTGGTGGTGATTCCCAGGAACATCAGCTGTGCATCCTACAAAGCTATGTAAGAAGCAATATTTCTGAAATCCAAAGTCAGACCCTTCAAGTTTGCACGATGGGGAAGAGTCAAACAAATGTGTGTTGTCTCCTTTCAGTCTCACTGGTCTCCGGCAAAGCTTAAGAACCCTGCCACTGCCCTCCTCGCATGGTCTGAGATCAGGCATAGCGTCGTTCGAGGCGACGTTCAAGCGTACGTTGACATACTCTTTCCGAGCCGGTTGATTACCTCCACTGTGAAGATAGCTATACTCATGCCATGCTTCATTTGATTTTGCTCTCAAACAGGTTGCTCACTTCTCGATTCCTTGATGGTAAGTTCAATTCAATGAGAGTTCTACTGGAATCAAAAACATAAAATAATATTGATTGAGACAATTGTTTGGCGTGGAAACGCTGCTTAGAGGACAGCGTTAAAGAATGTTGAATTTAGGTGGTTTTTGCTACCGGACTAACGCTTATGTTTTGCTTGTCTGCAGTGCAAGGAGACCGTGGTTGATGGTGAGTTTGTAAAACGGCAGACACTGTCGGCGTGATGACAGAATCGCGTTCTGGAGGCATAATGTCTGATGCTTGTCATTTCTTCTTTTCACAGAGGACCTCATATGTGCTGCAGTCGATCGGTAGGTGAATCGCGGCTTCTTTTTTTTGGATCAGTGCAGTTCTTTTAGGTGGTCTGATGAAGGTAACGCTTTTTCTTTTTGATGCGTTTCTCAGATCACGACTTGAACAAACCCTGTCCACTGCCAATTCCTCTGAAGCCCTGTGCGATTTGACCATCACAATGCATGCCTGTTCCTCGGTAAGTGTTTCTTTTCAGCGAAGCTGGGAAAGGTTCAGCTTTTTTGTACATTGCCATCCTAAGAGAAATCTCTGTACGCTATGGGAGTCGTCGCTTCATATCCTTTCCGCTTTTGTTCAAGGCTTCTCATCTCACGCCCGGCAACTTGGCAACACTGTTGAAATGCTCACTGGAAAGCCAAAGGACATACGCTGTAGAGGTCTGGAAGCTTCTCTTCCAAAAAACATCGTCAGCTGCGATAGACCAAGCTCTCGAACGATTTGCAGCCATGGTAAACCCTGTCCCGTGATTTCACGAATGCTGTGTTTTGCTGGTGGAATTCTGTGTGATCGTCAAAGTGACTTTTCTACTCCCAGGCCTCCAACAGCAGCTACCCGGCCTCCTCGACTGCCCTCGAGGCACTTGGAGAGGTCCGATTGGGCAATTTCAGCCAGTCGCAGTTGCAGAGCGACGAGTTTGTCAACAGCTGGTTCCAGACAAAGATCCGTCCGTTTTTGGCTTCTCCGTCCAGGAACTTCCTATCATGCCTCAGCTCAAACAACTTCAGCTGCCACACTTACCACACTGTGTAAGCAAGTACATGATAAGTTGCTCCACTGTGAAGCAGATTGTGGAGGCTCCTGGACTTTGGCTTTGGGAGAGACATTAAAAGTGTTCCTTTCAAATTGTAGTGTCCGGGCATTCAGCAGTCAGAAGTCATTCATGGACAGAGAAGGACAGCAAGCAGTCTTCACAAATTTCATCAAACCATTCCTTTCAAGAAATGGCTCGTCGGGTAAGGGCAGGCAGTCGGGCCTCGATACGGTATAGTCTCGGTCCACAGTAAATGTAGCGTCCATGCAGTGATCATTGTTTCTGTCTTCTTTGCAGATCCTGGCTGTGTCTCATCTAGCAATGGAAGCGCAGAGTGGCTACAGGCAAACCTTGGTGGCTTCTCTGGTTTTGCAACCCTGTCTGATTTAAAGCTCCTCAATCCCAACTTCTCCATTGTAAGTGGAGATTGAAGTTGCATTGTGTTTCACTTCTCAAACTGAAACGATCTTTGCAATGGCTGCCGTTTGATCTTTGCAATGGCTGCCGTTTGATGACATATTGATGTTCTTTTTTGTTTTGTTTAGGCTGAATCCTTGTCGGCCTTCACTCCTGCTCAGATGGCACAGCTAACACTGAGTTCAGGGGCATCCAATGACACGGCGCAAATCGACCTTGTGTTTGAGCAACTCGAGGAAGGCAATGCTCTAGAAAATGTGGAGGAATACCTGACGGAGCTCGCAGAAAATGAAAAGGTATACACCGCTTGGCGCTGGGAGAAGAATGCAATTGCAGTCTTTTAGCCAAGCAAAGGCAACACGTCGATTTGAGTCTTGTCCTCAAGATCAGTTGTAGGGGGACCCGTTCAGGTCACATATTTAGTCACATTCCTGCTGCTATCTTGTACGGTGTGTCTGAATCGTGCTAACCGTGTGGTGCTCATATCCTCTAATGTTGCAATTTGACAGAGCCCCGACTTCGAACCTGATGCGAGAGATCGCATAATGATCAGGACCTTCCTCATCCTGGGTCCCCGTTTGAGCGACTTCAACACAGCGGACTGGCTTCTTTGGTTCCACGTGAGACTGGATCCTGTCCTTTCAGGTTTCAGTGCAGTGATGCTCACAAATGTAACCGCAAATATAAACTGCACAAACTACCGAGTTGTGTAAGTAGAATTTCACAAGCAAGCACCAGATTATCAAAACAACCGTGGGACTGTGCAAAACTGTTTGTTGTGAATTTTTGCAGTGTGAGTGGAGTGGCCAGAGGTTTCCCTGCAATGCCTGAGCCCAGGCGACGTGAAATCGCAAATGCAATGGTGGCTTTCCTCACGTCTGCCAGGTTCATCAGTGAGCCAGGTACGGATGCTGCCGTATACCATGTCACATGGTTTTCTTGTGTGGACTTGTTTTCTTCCCAATGCCATTTCAGCAGACACTGGACACAAACTCGAGCCAATGAACGCGTGTCATCTGCATCAGTAAACAAGAATGCTAGGTAACTGTTAGATGTACTAACATCCACGTATTGACTTCAGTTTGTAGGCCGGGAAGTAAGAGCGACGCCGAGTGGCTTGAGGAAAACCTGGGTCCATTTTCACAATATGCCACTTATGCTGACCTCAAAGCTTTGAACCTCTCTGTGGTAAGTCGCACATCCCTCTCCCAATCTTGCCCGAGACTTCCAGTGCAAACCGCTTCGGTGTTGCCGTGTCAGCGCAAGCATAGCGGCTTCAGTTGCCTCTGTTTTTGTCACCAGGTGGCAGCTTTGGACGTCCTCTCACCAAAAGAGAAGGCTGAGCTGATCCTGGATCCGGAGAGCGGTGGTTTGGAGAATGAGACCATCCTGAGGGAGGTGTTGAAGGGCTTGAAGTCGGATGATGATGATGATGATGAGAAGCTCAATCAGTTCTTCCAAGTTTTTGCAGACATCAACAAGCAGGTGAGAAATTAGCTTTGAGAATGTTAGGACTTGCCAAGCCGTTGCTTGACAAACGGGTCACGTAATACCCTGCCAGAGCCTCGCGAATTGTTTGTGGACGCCGAGACGTGGCTGAGATGTTGCTCTACGTGATATGTTTCTGATGTGCTGAAGTCATGTATTGTTGCAGATAGTGTTTTAATTCTGTCCCTCATGCACATGCGCATTCATTTCTACAGAGTTATTAAAATGAACCCTTTCTTTGGCAGAGAAACGTCACCTTCATCGCAAATCCGACTGCACGAGACACCATCCTGAACCTGACGTTGACGGCCCTTGCTCCTGGATTTAAAGACTTTGAGCCTGAAGACTTTGAGCTGTGGTTCCAGGTCAATTTGGTCAGCGTCATGGCCGGCCTCCATCCTGGCAGCTTGGTGGTGATTCCCAGGAACATCAGCTGTGCATCCTACAAAGCTATGTAAGAAGCAATATTTCTGAAATCCAAAGTCAGACCCTTCAAGTTTGCACGATGGGGAAGAGTCAAACAAATGTGTGTTGTCTCCTTTCAGTCTCACTGGTCTCCGGCAAAGCTTAAGAACCCTGCCACTGCCCTCCTCGCATGGTCTGAGATCAGGCATAGCGTCGTTCGAGGCGACGTTCAAGCGTACGTTGACATACTCTTTCCGAGCCGGTTGATTACCTCCACTGTGAAGATAGCTATACTCATGCCATGCTTCATTTGATTTTGCTCTCAAACAGGTTGCTCACTTCTCGATTCCTTGATGGTAAGTTCAATTCAATGAGAGTTCTACTGGAATCAAAAACATAAAATAATATTGATTGAGACAATTGTTTGGCGTGGAAACGCTGCTTAGAGGACAGCGTTAAAGAATGTTGAATTTAGGTGGTTTTTGCTACCGGACTAACGCTTATGTTTTGCTTGTCTGCAGTGCAAGGAGACCGTGGTTGATGGTGAGTTTGTAAAACGGCAGACACTGTCGGCGTGATGACAGAATCGCGTTCTGGAGGCATAATGTCTGATGCTTGTCATTTCTTCTTTTCACAGAGGACCTCATATGTGCTGCAGTCGATCGGTAGGTGAATCGCGGCTTCTTTTTTTTGGATCAGTGCAGTTCTTTTAGGTGGTCTGATGAAGGTAACGCTTTTTCTTTTTGATGCGTTTCTCAGATCACGACTTGAACAAACCCTGTCCACTGCCAATTCCTCTGAAGCCCTGTGCGATTTGACCATCACAATGCATGCCTGTTCCTCGGTAAGTGTTTCTTTTCAGCGAAGCTGGGAAAGGTTCAGCTTTTTTGTACATTGCCATCCTAAGAGAAATCTCTGTACGCTATGGGAGTCGTCGCTTCATATCCTTTCCGCTTTTGTTCAAGGCTTCTCATCTCACGCCCGGCAACTTGGCAACACTGTTGAAATGCTCACTGGAAAGCCAAAGGACATACGCTGTAGAGGTCTGGAAGCTTCTCTTCCAAAAAACATCGTCAGCTGCGATAGACCAAGCTCTCGAACGATTTGCAGCCATGGTAAACCCTGTCCCGTGATTTCACGAATGCTGTGTTTTGCTGGTGGAATTCTGTGTGATCGTCAAAGTGACTTTTCTACTCCCAGGCCTCCAACAGCAGCTACCCGGCCTCCTCGACTGCCCTCGAGGCACTTGGAGAGGTCCGATTGGCCAATTTCAGCCAGTCGCAGTTGCAGAGCGACGAGTTTGTCAACAGCTGGTTCCAGACAAAGATCCGTCCGTTTTTGGCTTCTCCGTCCAGGAACTTCCTATCATGCCTCAGCTCAAACAACTTCAGCTGCCACACTTACCACACTGTGTAAGCAAGTACATGATAAGTTGCTCCACTGTGAAGCAGATTGTGGAGGCTCCTGGACTTTGGCTTTGGGAGAGACATTAAAAGTGTTCCTTTCAAATTGTAGTGTCCGGGCATTCAGCAGTCAGAAGTCATTCATGGACAGAGAAGGACAGCAAGCAGTCTTCACAAATTTCATCAAACCATTCCTTTCAAGAAATGGCTCGTCGGGTAAGGGCAGGCAGTCGGGCCTCGATACGGTATAGTCTCGGTCCACAGTAAATGTAGCGTCCATGCAGTGATCATTGTTTCTGTCTTCTTTGCAGATCCTGGCTGTGTCTCATCTAGCAATGGAAGCGCAGAGTGGCTACAGGCAAACCTTGGTGGCTTCTCTGGTTTTGCAACCCTGTCTGATTTAAAGCTCCTCAATCCCAACTTCTCCATTGTAAGTGGAGATTGAAGTTGCATTGTGTTTCACTTCTCAAACTGAAACGATCTTTGCAATGGCTGCCGTTTGATCTTTGCAATGGCTGCCGTTTGATGACATATTGATGTTCTTTTTTGTTTTGTTTAGGCTGAATCCTTGTCGGCCTTCACTCCTGCTCAGATGGCACAGCTAACACTGAGTTCAGGGGCATCCAATGACACGGCGCAAATCGACCTTGTGTTTGAGCAACTCGAGGAAGGCAATGCTCTAGAAAATGTGGAGGAATACCTGACGGAGCTCGCAGAAAATGAAAAGGTATACACCGCTTGGCGCTGGGAGAAGAATGCAATTGCAGTCTTTTAGCCAAGCAAAGGCAACACGTCGATTTGAGTCTTGTCCTCAAGATCAGTTGTAGGGGGACCCGTTCAGGTCACATATTTAGTCACATTCCTGCTGCTATCTTGTACGGTGTGTCTGAATCGTGCTAACCGTGTGGTGCTCATATCCTCTAATGTTGCAATTTGACAGAGCCCCGACTTCGAACCTGATGCGAGAGATCGCATAATGATCAGGACCTTCCTCATCCTGGGTCCCCGTTTGAGCGACTTCAACACAGCGGACTGGCTTCTTTGGTTCCACGTGAGACTGGATCCTGTCCTTTCAGGTTTCAGTGCAGTGATGCTCACAAATGTAACCGCAAATATAAACTGCACAAACTACCGAGTTGTGTAAGTAGAATTTCACAAGCAAGCACCAGATTATCAAAACAACCGTGGGACTGTGCAAAACTGTTTGTTGTGAATTTTTGCAGTGTGAGTGGAGTGGCCAGAGGTTTCCCTGCAATGCCTGAGCCCAGGCGACGTGAAATCGCAAATGCAATGGTGGCTTTCCTCACGTCTGCCGGGTTCATCAGTGAGCCAGGTACGGATGCTGCCGTATACCATGTCACATGGTTTTCTTGTGTGGACTTGTTTTCTTCCCAATGCCATTTCAGCAGACACTGGACACAAACTCGAGCCAATGAACGCGTGTCATCTGCATCAGTAAACAAGAATGCTAGGTAACTGTTAGATGTACTAACATCCACGTATTGACTTCAGTTTGTAGGCCGGGAAGTAAGAGCGACGCCGAGTGGCTTGAGGAAAACCTGGGTCCATTTTCACAATATGCCACTTATGCTGACCTCAAAGCTTTGAACCTCTCTGTGGTAAGTCGCACATCCCTCTCCCAATCTTGCCCGAGACTTCCAGTGCAAACCGCTTCGGTGTTGCCGTGTCAGCGCAAGCATAGCGGCTTCAGTTGCCTCTGTTTTTGTCACCAGGTGGCAGCTTTGGACGTCCTCTCACCAAAAGAGAAGGCTGAGCTGATCCTGGATCCGGAGAGCGGTGGTTTGGAGAATGAGACCATCCTGAGGGAGGTGTTGAAGGGCTTGAAGTCGGATGATGATGATGATGATGAGAAGCTCAATCAGTTCTTCCAAGTTTTTGCAGACATCAACAAGCAGGTGAGAAATTAGCTTTGAGAATGTTAGGACTTGCCAAGCCGTTGCTTGACAAACGGGTCACGTAATACCCTGCCAGAGCCTCGCGAATTGTTTGTGGACGCCGAGACGTGGCTGAGATGTTGCTCTACGTGATATGTTTCTGATGTGCTGAAGTCATGTATTGTTGCAGATAGTGTTTTAATTCTGTCCCTCATGCACATGCGCATTCATTTCTACAGAGTTATTAAAATGAACCCTTTCTTTGGCAGAGAAACGTCACCTTCATCGCAAATCCGACTGCACGAGACACCATCCTGAACCTGACGTTGACGGCCCTTGCTCCTGGATTTAAAGACTTTGAGCCTGAAGACTTTGAGCTGTGGTTCCAGGTCAATTTGGTCAGCGTCATGGCCGGCCTCCATCCTGGCAGCTTGGTGGTGATTCCCAGGAACATCAGCTGTGCATCCTACAAAGCTATGTAAGAAGCAATTTTTCTGAAATCCAAAGTCAGACCCTTCAAGTTTGCACGATGGGGAAGAGTCAAACAAATGTGTGTTGTCTCCTTTCAGTCTCACTGGTCTCCGGCAAAGCTTAAGAACCCTGCCACTGCCCTCCTCGCATGGTCTGAGATCAGGCATAGCGTCGTTCGAGGCGACGTTCAAGCGTACGTTGACATACTCTTTCCGAGCCGGTTGATTACCTCCACTGTGAAGATAGCTATACTCATGCCATGCTTCATTTGATTTTGCTCTCAAACAGGTTGCTCACTTCTCGATTCCTTGATGGTAAGTTCAATTCAATGAGAGTTCTACTGGAATCAAAAACATAAAATAATATTGATTGAGACAATTGTTTGGCGTGGAAACGCTGCTTAGAGGACAGCGTTAAAGAATGTTGAATTTAGGTGGTTTTTGCTACCGGACTAACGCTTATGTTTTGCTTGTCTGCAGTGCAAGGAGACCGTGGTTGATGGTGAGTTTGTAAAACGGCAGACACTGTCGGCGTGATGACAGAATCGCGTTCTGGAGGCATAATGTCTGATGCTTGTCATTTCTTCTTTTCACAGAGGACCTCATATGTGCTGCAGTCGATCGGTAGGTGAATCGCGGCTTCTTTTTTTTGGATCAGTGCAGTTCTTTTAGGTGGTCTGATGAAGGTAACGCTTTTTCTTTTTGATGCGTTTCTCAGATCACGACTTGAACAAACCCTGTCCACTGCCAATTCCTCTGAAGCCCTGTGCGATTTGACCATCACAATGCATGCCTGTTCCTCGGTAAGTGTTTCTTTTCAGCGAAGCTGGGAAAGGTTCAGCTTTTTTGTACATTGCCATCCTAAGAGAAATCTCTGTACGCTATGGGAGTCGTCGCTTCATATCCTTTCCGCTTTTGTTCAAGGCTTCTCATCTCACGCCCGGCAACTTGGCAACACTGTTGAAATGCTCACTGGAAAGCCAAAGGACATACGCTGTAGAGGTCTGGAAGCTTCTCTTCCAAAAAACATCGTCAGCTGCGATAGACCAAGCTCTCGAACGATTTGCAGCCATGGTAAACCCTGTCCCGTGATTTCACGAATGCTGTGTTTTGCTGGTGGAATTCTGTGTGATCGTCAAAGTGACTTTTCTACTCCCAGGCCTCCAACAGCAGCTACCCGGCCTCCTCGACTGCCCTCGAGGCACTTGGAGAGGTCCGATTGGCCAATTTCAGCCAGTCGCAGTTGCAGAGCGACGAGTTTGTCAACAGCTGGTTCCAGACAAAGATCCGTCCGTTTTTGGCTTCTCCGTCCAGGAACTTCCTATCATGCCTCAGCTCAAACAACTTCAGCTGCCACACTTACCACACTGTGTAAGCAAGTACATGATAAGTTGCTCCACTGTGAAGCAGATTGTGGAGGCTCCTGGACTTTGGCTTTGGGAGAGACATTAAAAGTGTTCCTTTCAAATTGTAGTGTCCGGGCATTCAGCAGTCAGAAGTCATTCATGGACAGAGAAGGACAGCAAGCAGTCTTCACAAATTTCATCAAACCATTCCTTTCAAGAAATGGCTCGTCGGGTAAGGGCAGGCAGTCGGGCCTCGATACGGTATAGTCTCGGTCCACAGTAAATGTAGCGTCCATGCAGTGATCGTTTCTGTCTTCTTTGCAGATCCTGGCTGTGTCTCATCTAGCAATGGAAGCGCAGAGTGGCTACAGGCAAACCTTGGTGGCTTCTCTGGTTTTGCAACCCTGTCTGATTTAAAGCTCCTCAATCCCAACTTCTCCATTGTAAGTGGAGGTTGAAGTTGCATTGTGTTTCACTTCTCAAACTGAAACGATCTTTGCAATGGCTGCCGTTTGATCTTTGCAATGGCTGCCGTTTGATGACATATTGATGTTCTTTTTTGTTTTGTTTAGGCTGAATCCTTGTCGGCCTTCACTCCTGCTCAGATGGCACAGCTAACACTGAGTTCAGGGGCATCCAATGACACGGCGCAAATCGACCTTGTGTTTGAGCAACTCGAGGAAGGCAATGCTCTAGAAAATGTGGAGGAATACCTGACGGAGCTCGCAGAAAATGAAAAGGTATACACCGCTTGGCGCTGGGAGAAGAATGCAATTGCAGTCTTTTAGCCAAGCAAAGGCAACACGTCGATTTGAGTCTTGTCCTCAAGATCAGTTGTAGGGGGACCCGTTCAGGTCACATATTTAGTCACATTCCTGCTGCTATCTTGTACGGTGTGTCTGAATCGTGCTAACCGTGTGGTGCTCATATCCTCTAATGTTGCAATTTGACAGAGCCCCGACTTCGAACCTGATGCGAGAGATCGCATAATGATCAGGACCTTCCTCATCCTGGGTCCCCGTTTGAGCGACTTCAACACAGCGGACTGGCTTCTTTGGTTCCACGTGAGACTGGATCCTGTCCTTTCAGGTTTCAGTGCAGTGATGCTCACAAATGTAACCGCAAATATAAACTGCACAAACTACCGAGTTGTGTAAGTAGAATTTCACAAGCAAGCACCAGATTATCAAAACAACCGTGGGACTGTGCAAAACTGTTTGTTGTGAATTTTTGCAGTGTGAGTGGAGTGGCCAGAGGTTTCCCTGCAATACCTGAGCCCAGGCGACGTGAAATCGCAAATGCAATGGTGGCTTTCCTCACGTCTGCCAGGTTCATCAGTGAGCCAGGTACGGATGCTGCCGTATACCATGTCACATGGTTTTCTTGTGTGGACTTGTTTTCTTCCCAATGCCATTTCAGCAGACACTGGACACAAACTCGAGCCAATGAACGCGTGTCATCTGCATCAGTAAACAAGAATGCTAGGTAACTGTTAGATGTACTAACATCCACGTATTGACTTCAGTTTGTAGGCCGGGAAGTAAGAGCGACGCCGAGTGGCTTGAGGAAAACCTGGGTCCATTTTCACAATATGCCACTTATGCTGACCTCAAAGCTTTGAACCTCTCTGTGGTAAGTCGCACATCCCTCTCCCAATCTTGCCCGAGACTTCCAGTGCAAACCGCTTCGGTGTTGCCGTGTCAGCGCAAGCATAGCGGCTTCAGTTGCCTCTGTTTTTGTCACCAGGTGGCAGCTTTGGACGTCCTCTCACCAAAAGAGAAGGCTGAGCTGATCCTGGATCCGGAGAGCGGTGGTTTGGAGAATGAGACCATCCTGAGGGAGGTGTTGAAGGGCTTGAAGTCGGATGATGATGATGATGATGAGAAGCTCAATCAGTTCTTCCAAGTTTTTGCAGACATCAACAAGCAGGTGAGAAATTAGCTTTGAGAATGTTAGGACTTGCCAAGCCGTTGCTTGACAAACGGGTCACGTAATACCCTGCCAGAGCCTCGCGAATTGTTTGTGGACGCCGAGACGTGGCTGAGATGTTGCTCTACGTGATATGTTTCTGATGTGCTGAAGTCATGTATTGTTGCAGATAGTGTTTTAATTCTGTCCCTCATGCACATGCGCATTCATTTCTACAGAGTTATTAAAATGAACCCTTTCTTTGGCAGAGAAACGTCACCTTCATCGCAAATCCGACTGCACGAGACACCATCCTGAACCTGACGTTGACGGCCCTTGCTCCTGGATTTAAAGACTTTGAGCCTGAAGACTTTGAGCTGTGGTTCCAGGTCAATTTGGTCAGCGTCATGGCCGGCCTCCATCCTGGCAGCTTGGTGGTGATTCCCAGGAACATCAGCTGTGCATCCTACAAAGCTATGTAAGAAGCAATATTTCTGAAATCCAAAGTCAGACCCTTCAAGTTTGCACGATGGGGAAGAGTCAAACAAATGTGTGTTGTCTCCTTTCAGTCTCACTGGTCTCCGGCAAAGCTTAAGAACCCTGCCACTGCCCTCCTCGCATGGTCTGAGATCAGGCATAGCGTCGTTCGAGGCGACGTTCAAGCGTACGTTGACATACTCTTTCCGAGCCGGTTGATTACCTCCACTGTGAAGATAGCTATACTCATGCCATGCTTCATTTGATTTTGCTCTCAAACAGGTTGCTCACTTCTCGATTCCTTGATGGTAAGTTCAATTCAATGAGAGTTCTACTGGAATCAAAAACATAAAATAATATTGATTGAGACAATTGTTTGGCGTGGAAACGCTGCTTAGAGGACAGCGTTAAAGAATGTTGAATTTAGGTGGTTTTTGCTACCGGACTAACGCTTATGTTTTGCTTGTCTGCAGTGCAAGGAGACCGTGGTTGATGGTGAGTTTGTAAAACGGCAGACACTGTCGGCGTGATGACAGAATCGCGTTCTGGAGGCATAATGTCTGATGCTTGTCATTTCTTCTTTTCACAGAGGACCTCATATGTGCTGCAGTCGATCGGTAGGTGAATCGCGGCTTCTTTTTTTTGGATCAGTGCAGTTCTTTTAGGTGGTCTGATGAAGGTAACGCTTTTTCTTTTTGATGCGTTTCTCAGATCACGACTTGAACAAACCCTGTCCACTGCCAATTCCTCTGAAGCCCTGTGCGATTTGACCATCACAATGCATGCCTGTTCCTCGGTAAGTGTTTCTTTTCAGCGAAGCTGGGAAAGGTTCAGCTTTTTTGTACATTGCCATCCTAAGAGAAATCTCTGTACGCTATGGGAGTCGTCGCTTCATATCCTTTCCGCTTTTGTTCAAGGCTTCTCATCTCACGCCCGGCAACTTGGCAACACTGTTGAAATGCTCACTGGAAAGCCAAAGGACATACGCTGTAGAGGTCTGGAAGCTTCTCTTCCAAAAAACATCGTCAGCTGCGATAGACCAAGCTCTCGAACGATTTGCAGCCATGGTAAACCCTGTCCCGTGATTTCACGAATGCTGTGTTTTGCTGGTGGAATTCTGTGTGATCGTCAAAGTGACTTTTCTACTCCCAGGCCTCCAACAGCAGCTACCCGGCCTCCTCGACTGCCCTCGAGGCACTTGGAGAGGTCCGATTGGCCAATTTCAGCCAGTCGCAGTTGCAGAGCGACGAGTTTGTCAACAGCTGGTTCCAGACAAAGATCCGTCCGTTTTTGGCTTCTCCGTCCAGGAACTTCCTATCATGCCTCAGCTCAAACAACTTCAGCTGCCACACTTACCACACTGTGTAAGCAAGTACATGATAAGTTGCTCCACTGTGAAGCAGATTGTGGAGGCTCCTGGACTTTGGCTTTGGGAGAGACATTAAAAGTGTTCCTTTCAAATTGTAGTGTCCGGGCATTCAGCAGTCAGAAGTCATTCATGGACAGAGAAGGACAGCAAGCAGTCTTCACAAATTTCATCAAACCATTCCTTTCAAGAAATGGCTCGTCGGGTAAGGGCAGGCAGTCGGGCCTCGATACGGTATAGTCTCGGTCCACAGTAAATGTAGCGTCCATGCAGTGATCATTGTTTCTGTCTTCTTTGCAGATCCTGGCTGTGTCTCATCTAGCAATGGAAGCGCAGAGTGGCTACAGGCAAACCTTGGTGGCTTCTCTGGTTTTGCAACCCTGTCTGATTTAAAGCTCCTCAATCCCAACTTCTCCATTGTAAGTGGAGATTGAAGTTGCATTGTGTTTCACTTCTCAAACTGAAACGATCTTTGCAATGGCTGCCGTTTGATCTTTGCAATGGCTGCCGTTTGATGACATATTGATGTTCTTTTTTGTTTTGTTTAGGCTGAATCCTTGTCGGCCTTCACTCCTGCTCAGATGGCACAGCTAACACTGAGTTCAGGGGCATCCAATGACACGGCGCAAATCGACCTTGTGTTTGAGCAACTCGAGGAAGGCAATGCTCTAGAAAATGTGGAGGAATACCTGACGGAGCTCGCAGAAAATGAAAAGGTATACACCGCTTGGCGCTGGGAGAAGAATGCAATTGCAGTCTTTTAGCCAAGCAAAGGCAACACGTCGATTTGAGTCTTGTCCTCAAGATCAGTTGTAGGGGGACCCGTTCAGGTCACATATTTAGTCACATTCCTGCTGCTATCTTGTACGGTGTGTCTGAATCGTGCTAACCGTGTGGTGCTCATATCCTCTAATGTTGCAATTTGACAGAGCCCCGACTTCGAACCTGATGCGAGAGATCGCATAATGATCAGGACCTTCCTCATCCTGGGTCCCCGTTTGAGCGACTTCAACACAGCGGACTGGCTTCTTTGGTTCCACGTGAGACTGGATCCTGTCCTTTCAGGTTTCAGTGCAGTGATGCTCACAAATGTAACCGCAAATATAAACTGCACAAACTACCGAGTTGTGTAAGTAGAATTTCACAAGCAAGCACCAGATTATCAAAACAACCGTGGGACTGTGCAAAACTGTTTGTTGTGAATTTTTGCAGTGTGAGTGGAGTGGCCAGAGGTTTCCCTGCAATGCCTGAGCCCAGGCGACGTGAAATCGCAAATGCAATGGTGGCTTTCCTCACGTCTGCCAGGTTCATCAGTGAGCCAGGTACGGATGCTGCCGTATACCATGTCACATGGTTTTCTTGTGTGGACTTGTTTTCTTCCCAATGCCATTTCAGCAGACACTGGACACAAACTCGAGCCAATGAACGCGTGTCATCTGCATCAGTAAACAAGAATGCTAGGTAACTGTTAGATGTACTAACATCCACGTATTGACTTCAGTTTGTAGGCCGGGAAGTAAGAGCGACGCCGAGTGGCTTGAGGAAAACCTGGGTCCATTTTCACAATATGCCACTTATGCTGACCTCAAAGCTTTGAACCTCTCTGTGGTAAGTCGCACATCCCTCTCCCAATCTTGCCCGAGACTTCCAGTGCAAACCGCTTCGGTGTTGCCGTGTCAGCGCAAGCATAGCGGCTTCAGTTGCCTCTGTTTTTGTCACCAGGTGGCAGCTTTGGACGTCCTCTCACCAAAAGAGAAGGCTGAGCTGATCCTGGATCCGGAGAGCGGTGGTTTGGAGAATGAGACCATCCTGAGGGAGGTGTTGAAGGGCTTGAAGTCGGATGATGATGATGATGATGAGAAGCTCAATCAGTTCTTCCAAGTTTTTGCAGACATCAACAAGCAGGTGAGAAATTAGCTTTGAGAATGTTAGGACTTGCCAAGCCGTTGCTTGACAAACGGGTCACGTAATACCCTGCCAGAGCCTCGCGAATTGTTTGTGGACGCCGAGACGTGGCTGAGATGTTGCTCTACGTGATATGTTTCTGATGTGCTGAAGTCATGTATTGTTGCAGATAGTGTTTTAATTCTGTCCCTCATGCACATGCGCATTCATTTCTACAGAGTTATTAAAATGAACCCTTTCTTTGGCAGAGAAACGTCACCTTCATCGCAAATCCGACTGCACGAGACACCATCCTGAACCTGACGTTGACGGCCCTTGCTCCTGGATTTAAAGACTTTGAGCCTGAAGACTTTGAGCTGTGGTTCCAGGTCAATTTGGTCAGCGTCATGGCCGGCCTCCATCCTGGCAGCTTGGTGGTGATTCCCAGGAACATCAGCTGTGCATCCTACAAAGCTATGTAAGAAGCAATATTTCTGAAATCCAAAGTCAGACCCTTCAAGTTTGCACGATGGGGAAGAGTCAAACAAATGTGTGTTGTCTCCTTTCAGTCTCACTGGTCTCCGGCAAAGCTTAAGAACCCTGCCACTGCCCTCCTCGCATGGTCTGAGATCAGGCATAGCGTCGTTCGAGGCGACGTTCAAGCGTACGTTGACATACTCTTTCCGAGCCGGTTGATTACCTCCACTGTGAAGATAGCTATACTCATGCCATGCTTCATTTGATTTTGCTCTCAAACAGGTTGCTCACTTCTCGATTCCTTGATGGTAAGTTCAATTCAATGAGAGTTCTACTGGAATCAAAAACATAAAATAATATTGATTGAGACAATTGTTTGGCGTGGAAACGCTGCTTAGAGGACAGCGTTAAAGAATGTTGAATTTAGGTGGTTTTTGCTACCGGACTAACGCTTATGTTTTGCTTGTCTGCAGTGCAAGGAGACCGTGGTTGATGGTGAGTTTGTAAAACGGCAGACACTGTCGGCGTGATGACAGAATCGCGTTCTGGAGGCATAATGTCTGATGCTTGTCATTTCTTCTTTTCACAGAGGACCTCATATGTGCTGCAGTCGATCGGTAGGTGAATCGCGGCTTCTTTTTTTTGGATCAGTGCAGTTCTTTTAGGTGGTCTGATGAAGGTAACGCTTTTTCTTTTTGATGCGTTTCTCAGATCACGACTTGAACAAACCCTGTCCACTGCCAATTCCTCTGAAGCCCTGTGCGATTTGACCATCACAATGCATGCCTGTTCCTCGGTAAGTGTTTCTTTTCAGCGAAGCTGGGAAAGGTTCAGCTTTTTTGTACATTGCCATCCTAAGAGAAATCTCTGTACGCTATGGGAGTCGTCGCTTCATATCCTTTCCGCTTTTGTTCAAGGCTTCTCATCTCACGCCCGGCAACTTGGCAACACTGTTGAAATGCTCACTGGAAAGCCAAAGGACATACGCTGTAGAGGTCTGGAAGCTTCTCTTCCAAAAAACATCGTCAGCTGCGATAGACCAAGCTCTCGAACGATTTGCAGCCATGGTAAACCCTGTCCCGTGATTTCACGAATGCTGTGTTTTGCTGGTGGAATTCTGTGTGATCGTCAAAGTGACTTTTCTACTCCCAGGCCTCCAACAGCAGCTACCCGGCCTCCTCGACTGCCCTCGAGGCACTTGGAGAGGTCCGATTGGCCAATTTCAGCCAGTCGCAGTTGCAGAGCGACGAGTTTGTCAACAGCTGGTTCCAGACAAAGATCCGTCCGTTTTTGGCTTCTCCGTCCAGGAACTTCCTATCATGCCTCAGCTCAAACAACTTCAGCTGCCACACTTACCACACTGTGTAAGCAAGTACATGATAAGTTGCTCCACTGTGAAGCAGATTGTGGAGGCTCCTGGACTTTGGCTTTGGGAGAGACATTAAAAGTGTTCCTTTCAAATTGTAGTGTCCGGGCATTCAGCAGTCAGAAGTCATTCATGGACAGAGAAGGACAGCAAGCAGTCTTCACAAATTTCATCAAACCATTCCTTTCAAGAAATGGCTCGTCGGGTAAGGGCAGGCAGTCGGGCCTCGATACGGTATAGTCTCGGTCCACAGTAAATGTAGCGTCCATGCAGTGATCATTGTTTCTGTCTTCTTTGCAGATCCTGGCTGTGTCTCATCTAGCAATGGAAGCGCAGAGTGGCTACAGGCAAACCTTGGTGGCTTCTCTGGTTTTGCAACCCTGTCTGATTTAAAGCTCCTCAATCCCGACTTCTCCATTGTAAGTGGAGATTGAAGTTGCATTGTGTTTCACTTCTCAAACTGAAACGATCTTTGCAATGGCTGCCGTTTGATCTTTGCAATGGCTGCCGTTTGATGACATATTGATGTTCTTTTTTGTTTTGTTTAGGCTGAATCCTTGTCGGCCTTCACTCCTGCTCAGATGGCACAGCTAACACTGAGTTCAGGGGCATCCAATGACACGGCGCAAATCGACCTTGTGTTTGAGCAACTCGAGGAAGGCAATGCTCTAGAAAATGTGGAGGAATACCTGACGGAGCTCGCAGAAAATGAAAAGGTATACACCGCTTGGCGCTGGGAGAAGAATGCAGTCTTTTAGCCAAGCAAAGGCAACACGTCGATTTGAGTCTTGTCCTCAAGATCAGTTGTAGGGGGACCCGTTCAGGTCACATATTTAGTCACATTCCTGCTGCTATCTTGTACGGTGTGTCTGAATCGTGCTAACCGTGTGGTGCTCATATCCTCTAATGTTGCAATTTGACAGAGCCCCGACTTCGAACCTGATGCGAGAGATCGCATAATGATCAGGACCTTCCTCATCCTGGGTCCCCGTTTGAGCGACTTCAACACAGCGGACTGGCTTCTTTGGTTCCACGTGAGACTGGATCCTGTCCTTTCAGGTTTCAGTGCAGTGATGCTCACAAATGTAACCGCAAATATAAACTGCACAAACTACCGAGTTGTGTAAGTAGAATTTCACAAGCAAGCACCAGATTATCAAAACAACCGTGGGACTGTGCAAAACTGTTTGTTGTGAATTTTTGCAGTGTGAGTGGAGTGGCCAGAGGTTTCCCTGCAATGCCTGAGCCCAGGCGACGTGAAATCGCAAATGCAATGGTGGCTTTCCTCACGTCTGCCAGGTTCATCAGTGAGCCAGGTACGGATGCTGCCGTATACCATGTCACATGGTTTTCTTGTGTGGACTTGTTTTCTTCCCAATGCCATTTCAGCAGACACTGGACACAAACTCGAGCCAATGAACGCGTGTCATCTGCATCAGTAAACAAGAATGCTAGGTAACTGTTAGATGTACTAACATCCACGTATTGACTTCAGTTTGTAGGCCGGGAAGTAAGAGCGACGCCGAGTGGCTTGAGGAAAACCTGGGTCCATTTTCACAATATGCCACTTATGCTGACCTCAAAGCTTTGAACCTCTCTGTGGTAAGTCGCACATCCCTCTCCCAATCTTGCCCGAGACTTCCAGTGCAAACCGCTTCGGTGTTGCCGTGTCAGCGCAAGCATAGCGGCTTCAGTTGCCTCTGTTTTTGTCACCAGGTGGCAGCTTTGGACGTCCTCTCACCAAAAGAGAAGGCTGAGCTGATCCTGGATCCGGAGAGCGGTGGTTTGGAGAATGAGACCATCCTGAGGGAGGTGTTGAAGGGCTTGAAGTCGGATGATGATGATGATGATGAGAAGCTCAATCAGTTCTTCCAAGTTTTTGCAGACATCAACAAGCAGGTGAGAAATTAGCTTTGAGAATGTTAGGACTTGCCAAGCCGTTGCTTGACAAACGGGTCACGTAATACCCTGCCAGAGCCTCGCGAATTGTTTGTGGACGCCGAGACGTGGCTGAGATGTTGCTCTACGTGATATGTTTCTGATGTGCTGAAGTCATGTATTGTTGCAGATAGTGTTTTAATTCTGTCCCTCATGCACATGCGCATTCATTTCTACAGAGTTATTAAAATGAACCCTTTCTTTGGCAGAGAAACGTCACCTTCATCGCAAATCCGACTGCACGAGACACCATCCTGAACCTGACGTTGACGGCCCTTGCTCCTGGATTTAAAGACTTTGAGCCTGAAGACTTTGAGCTGTGGTTCCAGGTCAATTTGGTCAGCGTCATGGCCGGCCTCCATCCTGGCAGCTTGGTGGTGATTCCCAGGAACATCAGCTGTGCATCCTACAAAGCTATGTAAGAAGCAATATTTCTGAAATCCAAAGTCAGACCCTTCAAGTTTGCACGATGGGGAAGAGTCAAACAAATGTGTGTTGTCTCCTTTCAGTCTCACTGGTCTCCGGCAAAGCTTAAGAACCCTGCCACTGCCCTCCTCGCATGGTCTGAGATCAGGCATAGCGTCGTTCGAGGCGACGTTCAAGCGTACGTTGACATACTCTTTCCGAGCCGGTTGATTACCTCCACTGTGAAGATAGCTATACTCATGCCATGCTTCATTTGATTTTGCTCTCAAACAGGTTGCTCACTTCTCGATTCCTTGATGGTAAGTTCAATTCAATGAGAGTTCTACTGGAATCAAAAACATAAAATAATATTGATTGAGACAATTGTTTGGCGTGGAAACGCTGCTTAGAGGACAACGTTAAAGAATGTTGAATTTAGGTGGTTTTTGCTACCGGACTAACGCTTATGTTTTGCTTGTCTGCAGTGCAAGGAGACCGTGGTTGATGGTGAGTTTGTAAAACGGCAGACACTGTCGGCGTGATGACAGAATCGCGTTCTGGAGGCATAATGTCTGATGCTTGTCATTTCTTCTTTTCACAGAGGACCTCATATGTGCTGCAGTCGATCGGTAGGTGAATCGCGGCTTCTTTTTTTTGGATCAGTGCAGTTCTTTTAGGTGGTCTGATGAAGGTAACGCTTTTTCTTTTTGATGCGTTTCTCAGATCACGACTTGAACAAACCCTGTCCACTGCCAATTCCTCTGAAGCCCTGTGCGATTTGACCATCACAATGCATGCCTGTTCCTCGGTAAGTGTTTCTTTTCAGCGAAGCTGGGAAAGGTTCAGCTTTTTTGTACATTGCCATCCTAAGAGAAATCTCTGTACGCTATGGGAGTCGTCGCTTCATATCCTTTCCGCTTTTGTTCAAGGCTTCTCATCTCACGCCCGGCAACTTGGCAACACTGTTGAAATGCTCACTGGAAAGCCAAAGGACATACGCTGTAGAGGTCTGGAAGCTTCTCTTCCAAAAAACATCGTCAGCTGCGATAGACCAAGCTCTCGAACGATTTGCAGCCATGGTAAACCCTGTCCCGTGATTTCACGAATGCTGTGTTTTGCTGGTGGAATTCTGTGTGATCGTCAAAGTGACTTTTCTACTCCCAGGCCTCCAACAGCAGCTACCCGGCCTCCTCGACTGCCCTCGAGGCACTTGGAGAGGTCCGATTGGCCAATTTCAGCCAGTCGCAGTTGCAGAGCGACGAGTTTGTCAACAGCTGGTTCCAGACAAAGATCCGTCCGTTTTTGGCTTCTCCGTCCAGGAACTTCCTATCATGCCTCAGCTCAAACAACTTCAGCTGCCACACTTACCACACTGTGTAAGCAAGTACATGATAAGTTGCTCCACTGTGAAGCAGATTGTGGAGGCTCCTGGACTTTGGCTTTGGGAGAGACATTAAAAGTGTTCCTTTCAAATTGTAGTGTCCGGGCATTCAGCAGTCAGAAGTCATTCATGGACAGAGAAGGACAGCAAGCAGTCTTCACAAATTTCATCAAACCATTCCTTTCAAGAAATGGCTCGTCGGGTAAGGGCAGGCAGTCGGGCCTCGATACGGTATAGTCTCGGTCCACAGTAAATGTAGCGTCCATGCAGTGATCATTGTTTCTGTCTTCTTTGCAGATCCTGGCTGTGTCTCATCTAGCAATGGAAGCGCAGAGTGGCTACAGGCAAACCTTGGTGGCTTCTCTGGTTTTGCAACCCTGTCTGATTTAAAGCTCCTCAATCCCGACTTCTCCATTGTAAGTGGAGATTGAAGTTGCATTGTGTTTCACTTCTCAAACTGAAACGATCTTTGCAATGGCTGCCGTTTGATCTTTGCAATGGCTGCCGTTTGATGACATATTGATGTTCTTTTTTGTTTTGTTTAGGCTGAATCCTTGTCGGCCTTCACTCCTGCTCAGATGGCACAGCTAACACTGAGTTCAGGGGCATCCAATGACACGGCGCAAATCGACCTTGTGTTTGAGCAACTCGAGGAAGGCAATGCTCTAGAAAATGTGGAGGAATACCTGACGGAGCTCGCAGAAAATGAAAAGGTATACACCGCTTGGCGCTGGGAGAAGAATGCAGTCTTTTAGCCAAGCAAAGGCAACACGTCGATTTGAGTCTTGTCCTCAAGATCAGTTGTAGGGGGACCCGTTCAGGTCACATATTTAGTCACATTCCTGCTGCTATCTTGTACGGTGTGTCTGAATCGTGCTAACCGTGTGGTGCTCATATCCTCTAATGTTGCAATTTGACAGAGCCCCGACTTCGAACCTGATGCGAGAGATCGCATAATGATCAGGACCTTCCTCATCCTGGGTCCCCGTTTGAGCGACTTCAACACAGCGGACTGGCTTCTTTGGTTCCACGTGAGACTGGATCCTGTCCTTTCAGGTTTCAGTGCAGTGATGCTCACAAATGTAACCGCAAATATAAACTGCACAAACTACCGAGTTGTGTAAGTAGAATTTCACAAGCAAGCACCAGATTATCAAAACAACCGTGGGACTGTGCAAAACTGTTTGTTGTGAATTTTTGCAGTGTGAGTGGAGTGGCCAGAGGTTTCCCTGCAATGCCTGAGCCCAGGCGACGTGAAATCGCAAATGCAATGGTGGCTTTCCTCACGTCTGCCAGGTTCATCAGTGAGCCAGGTACGGATGCTGCCGTATACCATGTCACATGGTTTTCTTGTGTGGACTTGTTTTCTTCCCAATGCCATTTCAGCAGACACTGGACACAAACTCGAGCCAATGAACGCGTGTCATCTGCATCAGTAAACAAGAATGCTAGGTAACTGTTAGATGTACTAACATCCACGTATTGACTTCAGTTTGTAGGCCGGGAAGTAAGAGCGACGCCGAGTGGCTTGAGGAAAACCTGGGTCCATTTTCACAATATGCCACTTATGCTGACCTCAAAGCTTTGAACCTCTCTGTGGTAAGTCGCACATCCCTCTCCCAATCTTGCCCGAGACTTCCAGTGCAAACCGCTTCGGTGTTGCCGTGTCAGCGCAAGCATAGCGGCTTCAGTTGCCTCTGTTTTTGTCACCAGGTGGCAGCTTTGGACGTCCTCTCACCAAAAGAGAAGGCTGAGCTGATCCTGGATCCGGAGAGCGGTGGTTTGGAGAATGAGACCATCCTGAGGGAGGTGTTGAAGGGCTTGAAGTCGGATGATGATGATGATGATGAGAAGCTCAATCAGTTCTTCCAAGTTTTTGCAGACATCAACAAGCAGGTGAGAAATTAGCTTTGAGAATGTTAGGACTTGCCAAGCCGTTGCTTGACAAACGGGTCACGTAATACCCTGCCAGAGCCTCGCGAATTGTTTGTGGACGCCGAGACGTGGCTGAGATGTTGCTCTACGTGATATGTTTCTGATGTGCTGAAGTCATGTATTGTTGCAGATAGTGTTTTAATTCTGTCCCTCATGCACATGCGCATTCATTTCTACAGAGTTATTAAAATGAACCCTTTCTTTGGCAGAGAAACGTCACCTTCATCGCAAATCCGACTGCACGAGACACCATCCTGAACCTGACGTTGACGGCCCTTGCTCCTGGATTTAAAGACTTTGAGCCTGAAGACTTTGAGCTGTGGTTCCAGGTCAATTTGGTCAGCGTCATGGCCGGCCTCCATCCTGGCAGCTTGGTGGTGATTCCCAGGAACATCAGCTGTGCATCCTACAAAGCTATGTAAGAAGCAATATTTCTGAAATCCAAAGTCAGACCCTTCAAGTTTGCACGATGGGGAAGAGTCAAACAAATGTGTGTTGTCTCCTTTCAGTCTCACTGGTCTCCGGCAAAGCTTAAGAACCCTGCCACTGCCCTCCTCGCATGGTCTGAGATCAGGCATAGCGTCGTTCGAGGCGACGTTCAAGCGTACGTTGACATACTCTTTCCGAGCCGGTTGATTACCTCCACTGTGAAGATAGCTATACTCATGCCATGCTTCATTTGATTTTGCTCTCAAACAGGTTGCTCACTTCTCGATTCCTTGATGGTAAGTTCAATTCAATGAGAGTTCTACTGGAATCAAAAACATAAAATAATATTGATTGAGACAATTGTTTGGCGTGGAAACGCTGCTTAGAGGACAACGTTAAAGAATGTTGAATTTAGGTGGTTTTTGCTACCGGAATAACGCTTATGTTTTGCTTGTCTGCAGTGCAAGGAGACCGTGGTTGATGGTGAGTTTGTAAAACGGCAGACACTGTCGGCGTGATGACAGAATCGCGTTCTGGAGGCATAATGTCTGATGCTTGTCATTTCTTCTTTTCACAGAGGACCTCATATGTGCTGCAGTCGATCGGTAGGTGAATCGCGGCTTCTTTTTTTTGGATCAGTGCAGTTCTTTTAGGTGGTCTGATGAAGGTAACGCTTTTTCTTTTTGATGCGTTTCTCAGATCACGACTTGAACAAACCCTGTCCACTGCCAATTCCTCTGAAGCCCTGTGCGATTTGACCATCACAATGCATGCCTGTTCCTCGGTAAGTGTTTCTTTTCAGCGAAGCTGGGAAAGGTTCAGCTTTTTTGTACATTGCCATCCTAAGAGAAATCTCTGTACGCTATGGGAGTCGTCGCTTCATATCCTTTCCGCTTTTGTTCAAGGCTTCTCATCTCACGCCCGGCAACTTGGCAACACTGTTGAAATGCTCACTGGAAAGCCAAAGGACATACGCTGTAGAGGTCTGGAAGCTTCTCTTCCAAAAAACATCGTCAGCTGCGATAGACCAAGCTCTCGAACGATTTGCAGCCATGGTAAACCCTGTCCCGTGATTTCACGAATGCTGTGTTTTGCTGGTGGAATTCTGTGTGATCGTCAAAGTGACTTTTCTACTCCCAGGCCTCCAACAGCAGCTACCCGGCCTCCTCGACTGCCCTCGAGGCACTTGGAGAGGTCAGATTGGCCAATTTCAGCCAGTCGCAGTTGCAGAGCGACGAGTTTGTCAACAGCTGGTTCCAGACAAAGATCCGTCCGTTTTTGGCTTCTCCGTCCAGGAACTTCCTATCATGCCTCAGCTCAAACAACTTCAGCTGCCACACTTACCACACTGTGTAAGCAAGTACATGATAAGTTGCTCCACTGTGAAGCAGATTGTGGAGGCTCCTGGACTTTGGCTTTGGGAGAGACATTAAAAGTGTTCCTTTCAAATTGTAGTGTCCGGGCATTCAGCAGTCAGAAGTCATTCATGGACAGAGAAGGACAGCAAGCAGTCTTCACAAATTTCATCAAACCATTCCTTTCAAGAAATGGCTCGTCGGGTAAGGGCAGGCAGTCGGGCCTCGATACGGTATAGTCTCGGTCCACAGTAAATGTAGCGTCCATGCAGTGATCATTGTTTCTGTCTTTTTTGCAGATCCTGGCTGTGTCTCATCTAGCAATGGAAGCGCAGAGTGGCTACAGGCAAACCTTGGTGGCTTCTCTGGTTTTGCAACCCTGTCTGATTTAAAGCTCCTCAATCCCGACTTCTCCATTGTAAGTGGAGATTGAAGTTGCATTGTGTTTCACTTCTCAAACTGAAACGATCTTTGCAATGGCTGCCGTTTGATCTTTGCAATGGCTGCCGTTTGATGACATATTGATGTTCTTTTTTGTTTTGTTTAGGCTGAATCCTTGTCGGCCTTCACTCCTGCTCAGATGGCACAGCTAACACTGAGTTCAGGGGCATCCAATGACACGGCGCAAATCGACCTTGTGTTTGAGCAACTCGAGGAAGGCAATGCTCTAGAAAATGTGGAGGAATACCTGACGGAGCTCGCAGAAAATGAAAAGGTATACACCGCTTGGCGCTGGGAGAAGAATGCAATTGCAGTCTTTTAGCCAAGCAAAGGCAACACGTCGATTTGAGTCTTGTCCTCAAGATCAGTTGTAGGGGGACCCGTTCAGGTCACATATTTAGTCACATTCCTGCTGCCATCTTGTACGGTGTGTCTGAATCGTGCTAACCGTGTGGTGCTCATATCCTCTAATGTTGCAATTTGACAGAGCCCCGACTTCGAACCTGATGCGAGAGATCGCATAATGATCAGGACCTTCCTCATCCTGGGTCCCCGTTTGAGCGACTTCAACACAGCGGACTGGCTTCTTTGGTTCCACGTGAGACTGGATCCTGTCCTTTCAGGTTTCAGTGCAGTGATGCTCACAAATGTAACCGCAAATATAAACTGCACAAACTACCGAGTTGTGTAAGTAGAATTTCACAAGCAAGCACCAGATTATCAAAACAACCGTGGGACTGTGCAAAACTGTTTGTTGTGAATTTTTGCAGTGTGAGTGGAGTGGCCAGAGGTTTCCCTGCAATGCCTGAGCCCAGGCGACGTGAAATCGCAAATGCAATGGTGGCTTTCCTCACGTCTGCCAGGTTCATCAGTGAGCCAGGTACGGATGCTGCCGTATACCATGTCACATGGTTTTCTTGTGTGGACTTGTTTTCTTCCCAATGCCATTTCAGCAGACACTGGACACAAACTCGAGCCAATGAACGCGTGTCATCTGCATCAGTAAACAAGAATGCTAGGTAACTGTTAGATGTACTAACATCCACGTATTGACTTCAGTTTGTAGGCCGGGAAGTAAGAGCGACGCCGAGTGGCTTGAGGAAAACCTGGGTCCATTTTCACAATATGCCACTTATGCTGACCTCAAAGCTTTGAACCTCTCTGTGGTAAGTCGCACATCCCTCTCCCAATCTTGCCCGAGACTTCCAGTGCAAACCGCTTCGGTGTTGCCGTGTCAGCGCAAGCATAGCGGCTTCAGTTGCCTCTGTTTTTGTCACCAGGTGGCAGCTTTGGACGTCCTCTCACCAAAAGAGAAGGCTGAGCTGATCCTGGATCCGGAGAGCGGTGGTTTGGAGAATGAGACCATCCTGAGGGAGGTGTTGAAGGGCTTGAAGTCGGATGATGATGATGATGATGAGAAGCTCAATCAGTTCTTCCAAGTTTTTGCAGACATCAACAAGCAGGTGAGAAATTAGCTTTGAGAATGTTAGGACTTGCCAAGCCGTTGCTTGACAAACGGGTCACGTAATACCCTGCCAGAGCCTCGCGAATTGTTTGTGGACGCCGAGACGTGGCTGAGATGTTGCTCTACGTGATATGTTTCTGATGTGCTGAAGTCATGTATTGTTGCAGATAGTGTTTTAATTCTGTCCCTCATGCACATGCGCGTTCATTTCTACAGAGTTATTAAAATGAACCCTTTCTTTGGCAGAGAAACGTCACCTTCATCGCAAATCCGACTGCACGAGACACCATCCTGAACCTGACGTTGACGGCCCTTGCTCCTGGATTTAAAGACTTTGAGCCTGAAGACTTTGAGCTGTGGTTCCAGGTCAATTTGGTCAGCGTCATGGCCGGCCTCCATCCTGGCAGCTTGGTGGTGATTCCCAGGAACATCAGCTGTGCATCCTACAAAGCTATGTAAGAAGCAATATTTCTGAAATCCAAAGTCAGACCCTTCAAGTTTGCACGATGGGGAAGAGTCAAACAAATGTGTGTTGTCTCCTTTCAGTCTCACTGGTCTCCGGCAAAGCTTAAGAACCCTGCCACTGCCCTCCTCGCATGGTCTGAGATCAGGCATAGCGTCGTTCGAGGCGACGTTCAAGCGTACGTTGACATACTCTTTCCGAGCCGGTTGATTACCTCCACTGTGAAGATAGCTATACTCATGCCATGCTTCATTTGATTTTGCTCTCAAACAGGTTGCTCACTTCTCGATTCCTTGATGGTAAGTTCAATTCAATGAGAGTTCTACTGGAATCAAAAACATAAAATAATATTGATTGAGACAATTGTTTGGCGTGGAAACGCTGCTTAGAGGACAACGTTAAAGAATGTTGAATTTAGGTGGTTTTTGCTACCGGAATAACGCTTATGTTTTGCTTGTCTGCAGTGCAAGGAGACCGTGGTTGATGGTGAGTTTGTAAAACGGCAGACACTGTCGGCGTGATGACAGAATCGCGTTCTGGAGGCATAATGTCTGATGCTTGTCATTTCTTCTTTTCACAGAGGACCTCATATGTGCTGCAGTCGATCGGTAGGTGAATCGCGGCTTCTTTTTTTTGGATCAGTGCAGTTCTTTTAGGTGGTCTGATGAAGGTAACGCTTTTTCTTTTTGATGCGTTTCTCAGATCACGACTTGAACAAACCCTGTCCACTGCCAATTCCTCTGAAGCCCTGTGCGATTTGACCATCACAATGCATGCCTGTTCCTCGGTAAGTGTTTCTTTTCAGCGAAGCTGGGAAAGGTTCAGCTTTTTTGTACATTGCCATCCTAAGAGAAATCTCTGTACGCTATGGGAGTCGTCGCTTCATATCCTTTCCGCTTTTGTTCAAGGCTTCTCATCTCACGCCCGGCAACTTGGCAACACTGTTGAAATGCTCACTGGAAAGCCAAAGGACATACGCTGTAGAGGTCTGGAAGCTTCTCTTCCAAAAAACATCGTCAGCTGCGATAGACCAAGCTCTCGAACGATTTGCAGCCATGGTAAACCCTGTCCCGTGATTTCACGAATGCTGTGTTTTGCTGGTGGAATTCTGTGTGATCGTCAAAGTGACTTTTCTACTCCCAGGCCTCCAACAGCAGCTACCCGGCCTCCTCGACTGCCCTCGAGGCACTTGGAGAGGTCAGATTGGCCAATTTCAGCCAGTCGCAGTTGCAGAGCGACGAGTTTGTCAACAGCTGGTTCCAGACAAAGATCCGTCCGTTTTTGGCTTCTCCGTCCAGGAACTTCCTATCATGCCTCAGCTCAAACAACTTCAGCTGCCACACTTACCACACTGTGTAAGCAAGTACATGATAAGTTGCTCCACTGTGAAGCAGATTGTGGAGGCTCCTGGACTTTGGCTTTGGGAGAGACATTAAAAGTGTTCCTTTCAAATTGTAGTGTCCGGGCATTCAGCAGTCAGAAGTCATTCATGGACAGAGAAGGACAGCAAGCAGTCTTCACAAATTTCATCAAACCATTCCTTTCAAGAAATGGCTCGTCGGGTAAGGGCAGGCAGTCGGGCCTCGATACGGTATAGTCTCGGTCCACAGTAAATGTAGCGTCCATGCAGTGATCATTGTTTCTGTCTTTTTTGCAGATCCTGGCTGTGTCTCATCTAGCAATGGAAGCGCAGAGTGGCTACAGGCAAACCTTGGTGGCTTCTCTGGTTTTGCAACCCTGTCTGATTTAAAGCTCCTCAATCCCGACTTCTCCATTGTAAGTGGAGATTGAAGTTGCATTGTGTTTCACTTCTCAAACTGAAACGATCTTTGCAATGGCTGCCGTTTGATCTTTGCAATGGCTGCCGTTTGATGACATATTGATGTTCTTTTTTGTTTTGTTTAGGCTGAATCCTTGTCGGCCTTCACTCCTGCTCAGATGGCACAGCTAACACTGAGTTCAGGGGCATCCAATGACACGGCGCAAATCGACCTTGTGTTTGAGCAACTCGAGGAAGGCAATGCTCTAGAAAATGTGGAGGAATACCTGACGGAGCTCGCAGAAAATGAAAAGGTATACACCGCTTGGCGCTGGGAGAAGAATGCAATTGCAGTCTTTTAGCCAAGCAAAGGCAACACGTCGATTTGAGTCTTGTCCTCAAGATCAGTTGTAGGGGGACCCGTTCAGGTCACATATTTAGTCACATTCCTGCTGCCATCTTGTACGGTGTGTCTGAATCGTGCTAACCGTGTGGTGCTCATATCCTCTAATGTTGCAATTTGACAGAGCCCCGACTTCGAACCTGATGCGAGAGATCGCATAATGATCAGGACCTTCCTCATCCTGGGTCCCCGTTTGAGCGACTTCAACACAGCGGACTGGCTTCTTTGGTTCCACGTGAGACTGGATCCTGTCCTTTCAGGTTTCAGTGCAGTGATGCTCACAAATGTAACCGCAAATATAAACTGCACAAACTACCGAGTTGTGTAAGTAGAATTTCACAAGCAAGCACCAGATTATCAAAACAACCGTGGGACTGTGCAAAACTGTTTGTTGTGAATTTTTGCAGTGTGAGTGGAGTGGCCAGAGGTTTCCCTGCAATGCCTGAGCCCAGGCGACGTGAAATCGCAAATGCAATGGTGGCTTTCCTCACGTCTGCCAGGTTCATCAGTGAGCCAGGTACGGATGCTGCCGTATACCATGTCACATGGTTTTCTTGTGTGGACTTGTTTTCTTCCCAATGCCATTTCAGCAGACACTGGACACAAACTCGAGCCAATGAACGCGTGTCATCTGCATCAGTAAACAAGAATGCTAGGTAACTGTTAGATGTACTAACATCCACGTATTGACTTCAGTTTGTAGGCCGGGAAGTAAGAGCGACGCCGAGTGGCTTGAGGAAAACCTGGGTCCATTTTCACAATATGCCACTTATGCTGACCTCAAAGCTTTGAACCTCTCTGTGGTAAGTCGCACATCCCTCTCCCAATCTTGCCCGAGACTTCCAGTGCAAACCGCTTCGGTGTTGCCGTGTCAGCGCAAGCATAGCGGCTTCAGTTGCCTCTGTTTTTGTCACCAGGTGGCAGCTTTGGACGTCCTCTCACCAAAAGAGAAGGCTGAGCTGATCCTGGATCCGGAGAGCGGTGGTTTGGAGAATGAGACCATCCTGAGGGAGGTGTTGAAGGGCTTGAAGTCGGATGATGATGATGATGATGAGAAGCTCAATCAGTTCTTCCAAGTTTTTGCAGACATCAACAAGCAGGTGAGAAATTAGCTTTGAGAATGTTAGGACTTGCCAAGCCGTTGCTTGACAAACGGGTCACGTAATACCCTGCCAGAGCCTCGCGAATTGTTTGTGGACGCCGAGACGTGGCTGAGATGTTGCTCTACGTGATATGTTTCTGATGTGCTGAAGTCATGTATTGTTGCAGATAGTGTTTTAATTCTGTCCCTCATGCACATGCGCATTCATTTCTACAGAGTTATTAAAATGAACCCTTTCTTTGGCAGAGAAACGTCACCTTCATCGCAAATCCGACTGCACGAGACACCATCCTGAACCTGACGTTGACGGCCCTTGCTCCTGGATTTAAAGACTTTGAGCCTGAAGACTTTGAGCTGTGGTTCCAGGTCAATTTGGTCAGCGTCATGGCCGGCCTCCATCCTGGCAGCTTGGTGGTGATTCCCAGGAACATCAGCTGTGCATCCTACAAAGCTATGTAAGAAGCAATATTTCTGAAATCCAAAGTCAGACCCTTCAAGTTTGCACGATGGGGAAGAGTCAAACAAATGTGTGTTGTCTCCTTTCAGTCTCACTGGTCTCCGGCAAAGCTTAAGAACCCTGCCACTGCCCTCCTCGCATGGTCTGAGATCAGGCATAGCGTCGTTCGAGGCGACGTTCAAGCGTACGTTGACATACTCTTTCCGAGCCGGTTGATTACCTCCACTGTGAAGATAGCTATACTCATGCCATGCTTCATTTGATTTTGCTCTCAAACAGGTTGCTCACTTCTCGATTCCTTGATGGTAAGTTCAATTCAATGAGAGTTCTACTGGAATCAAAAACATAAAATAATATTGATTGAGACAATTGTTTGGCGTGGAAACGCTGCTTAGAGGACAACGTTAAAGAATGTTGAATTTAGGTGGTTTTTGCTACCGGAATAACGCTTATGTTTTGCTTGTCTGCAGTGCAAGGAGACCGTGGTTGATGGTGAGTTTGTAAAACGGCAGACACTGTCGGCGTGATGACAGAATCGCGTTCTGGAGGCATAATGTCTGATGCTTGTCATTTCTTCTTTTCACAGAGGACCTCATATGTGCTGCAGTCGATCGGTAGGTGAATCGCGGCTTCTTTTTTTTGGATCAGTGCAGTTCTTTTAGGTGGTCTGATGAAGGTAACGCTTTTTCTTTTTGATGCGTTTCTCAGATCACGACTTGAACAAACCCTGTCCACTGCCAATTCCTCTGAAGCCCTGTGCGATTTGACCATCACAATGCATGCCTGTTCCTCGGTAAGTGTTTCTTTTCAGCGAAGCTGGGAAAGGTTCAGCTTTTTTGTACATTGCCATCCTAAGAGAAATCTCTGTACGCTATGGGAGTCGTCGCTTCATATCCTTTCCGCTTTTGTTCAAGGCTTCTCATCTCACGCCCGGCAACTTGGCAACACTGTTGAAATGCTCACTGGAAAGCCAAAGGACATACGCTGTAGAGGTCTGGAAGCTTCTCTTCCAAAAAACATCGTCAGCTGCGATAGACCAAGCTCTCGAACGATTTGCAGCCATGGTAAACCCTGTCCCGTGATTTCACGAATGCTGTGTTTTGCTGGTGGAATTCTGTGTGATCGTCAAAGTGACTTTTCTACTCCCAGGCCTCCAACAGCAGCTACCCGGCCTCCTCGACTGCCCTCGAGGCACTTGGAGAGGTCAGATTGGCCAATTTCAGCCAGTCGCAGTTGCAGAGCGACGAGTTTGTCAACAGCTGGTTCCAGACAAAGATCCGTCCGTTTTTGGCTTCTCCGTCCAGGAACTTCCTATCATGCCTCAGCTCAAACAACTTCAGCTGCCACACTTACCACACTGTGTAAGCAAGTACATGATAAGTTGCTCCACTGTGAAGCAGATTGTGGAGGCTCCTGGACTTTGGCTTTGGGAGAGACATTAAAAGTGTTCCTTTCAAATTGTAGTGTCCGGGCATTCAGCAGTCAGAAGTCATTCATGGACAGAGAAGGACAGCAAGCAGTCTTCACAAATTTCATCAAACCATTCCTTTCAAGAAATGGCTCGTCGGGTAAGGGCAGGCAGTCGGGCCTCGATACGGTATAGTCTCGGTCCACAGTAAATGTAGCGTCCATGCAGTGATCATTGTTTCTGTCTTTTTTGCAGATCCTGGCTGTGTCTCATCTAGCAATGGAAGCGCAGAGTGGCTACAGGCAAACCTTGGTGGCTTCTCTGGTTTTGCAACCCTGTCTGATTTAAAGCTCCTCAATCCCGACTTCTCCATTGTAAGTGGAGATTGAAGTTGCATTGTGTTTCACTTCTCAAACTGAAACGATCTTTGCAATGGCTGCCGTTTGATCTTTGCAATGGCTGCCGTTTGATGACATATTGATGTTCTTTTTTGTTTTGTTTAGGCTGAATCCTTGTCGGCCTTCACTCCTGCTCAGATGGCACAGCTAACACTGAGTTCAGGGGCATCCAATGACACGGCGCAAATCGACCTTGTGTTTGAGCAACTCGAGGAAGGCAATGCTCTAGAAAATGTGGAGGAATACCTGACGGAGCTCGCAGAAAATGAAAAGGTATACACCGCTTGGCGCTGGGAGAAGAATGCAATTGCAGTCTTTTAGCCAAGCAAAGGCAACACGTCGATTTGAGTCTTGTCCTCAAGATCAGTTGTAGGGGGACCCGTTCAGGTCACATATTTAGTCACATTCCTGCTGCCATCTTGTACGGTGTGTCTGAATCGTGCTAACCGTGTGGTGCTCATATCCTCTAATGTTGCAATTTGACAGAGCCCCGACTTCGAACCTGATGCGAGAGATCGCATAATGATCAGGACCTTCCTCATCCTGGGTCCCCGTTTGAGCGACTTCAACACAGCGGACTGGCTTCTTTGGTTCCACGTGAGACTGGATCCTGTCCTTTCAGGTTTCAGTGCAGTGATGCTCACAAATGTAACCGCAAATATAAACTGCACAAACTACCGAGTTGTGTAAGTAGAATTTCACAAGCAAGCACCAGATTATCAAAACAACCGTGGGACTGTGCAAAACTGTTTGTTGTGAATTTTTGCAGTGTGAGTGGAGTGGCCAGAGGTTTCCCTGCAATGCCTGAGCCCAGGCGACGTGAAATCGCAAATGCAATGGTGGCTTTCCTCACGTCTGCCAGGTTCATCAGTGAGCCAGGTACGGATGCTGCCGTATACCATGTCACATGGTTTTCTTGTGTGGACTTGTTTTCTTCCCAATGCCATTTCAGCAGACACTGGACACAAACTCGAGCCAATGAACGCGTGTCATCTGCATCAGTAAACAAGAATGCTAGGTAACTGTTAGATGTACTAACATCCACGTATTGACTTCAGTTTGTAGGCCGGGAAGTAAGAGCGACGCCGAGTGGCTTGAGGAAAACCTGGGTCCATTTTCACAATATGCCACTTATGCTGACCTCAAAGCTTTGAACCTCTCTGTGGTAAGTCGCACATCCCTCTCCCAATCTTGCCCGAGACTTCCAGTGCAAACCGCTTCGGTGTTGCCGTGTCAGCGCAAGCATAGCGGCTTCAGTTGCCTCTGTTTTTGTCACCAGGTGGCAGCTTTGGACGTCCTCTCACCAAAAGAGAAGGCTGAGCTGATCCTGGATCCGGAGAGCGGTGGTTTGGAGAATGAGACCATCCTGAGGGAGGTGTTGAAGGGCTTGAAGTCGGATGATGATGATGATGATGAGAAGCTCAATCAGTTCTTCCAAGTTTTTGCAGACATCAACAAGCAGGTGAGAAATTAGCTTTGAGAATGTTAGGACTTGCCAAGCCGTTGCTTGACAAACGGGTCACGTAATACCCTGCCAGAGCCTCGCGAATTGTTTGTGGACGCCGAGACGTGGCTGAGATGTTGCTCTACGTGATATGTTTCTGATGTGCTGAAGTCATGTATTGTTGCAGATAGTGTTTTAATTCTGTCCCTCATGCACATGCGCATTCATTTCTACAGAGTTATTAAAATGAACCCTTTCTTTGGCAGAGAAACGTCACCTTCATCGCAAATCCGACTGCACGAGACACCATCCTGAACCTGACGTTGACGGCCCTTGCTCCTGGATTTAAAGACTTTGAGCCTGAAGACTTTGAGCTGTGGTTCCAGGTCAATTTGGTCAGCGTCATGGCCGGCCTCCATCCTGGCAGCTTGGTGGTGATTCCCAGGAACATCAGCTGTGCATCCTACAAAGCTATGTAAGAAGCAATATTTCTGAAATCCAAAGTCAGACCCTTCAAGTTTGCACGATGGGGAAGAGTCAAACAAATGTGTGTTGTCTCCTTTCAGTCTCACTGGTCTCCGGCAAAGCTTAAGAACCCTGCCACTGCCCTCCTCGCATGGTCTGAGATCAGGCATAGCGTCGTTCGAGGCGACGTTCAAGCGTACGTTGACATACTCTTTCCGAGCCGGTTGATTACCTCCACTGTGAAGATAGCTATACTCATGCCATGCTTCATTTGATTTTGCTCTCAAACAGGTTGCTCACTTCTCGATTCCTTGATGGTAAGTTCAATTCAATGAGAGTTCTACTGGAATCAAAAACATAAAATAATATTGATTGAGACAATTGTTTGGCGTGGAAACGCTGCTTAGAGGACAACGTTAAAGAATGTTGAATTTAGGTGGTTTTTGCTACCGGAATAACGCTTATGTTTTGCTTGTCTGCAGTGCAAGGAGACCGTGGTTGATGGTGAGTTTGTAAAACGGCAGACACTGTCGGCGTGATGACAGAATCGCGTTCTGGAGGCATAATGTCTGATGCTTGTCATTTCTTCTTTTCACAGAGGACCTCATATGTGCTGCAGTCGATCGGTAGGTGAATCGCGGCTTCTTTTTTTTGGATCAGTGCAGTTCTTTTAGGTGGTCTGATGAAGGTAACGCTTTTTCTTTTTGATGCGTTTCTCAGATCACGACTTGAACAAACCCTGTCCACTGCCAATTCCTCTGAAGCCCTGTGCGATTTGACCATCACAATGCATGCCTGTTCCTCGGTAAGTGTTTCTTTTCAGCGAAGCTGGGAAAGGTTCAGCTTTTTTGTACATTGCCATCCTAAGAGAAATCTCTGTACGCTATGGGAGTCGTCGCTTCATATCCTTTCCGCTTTTGTTCAAGGCTTCTCATCTCACGCCCGGCAACTTGGCAACACTGTTGAAATGCTCACTGGAAAGCCAAAGGACATACGCTGTAGAGGTCTGGAAGCTTCTCTTCCAAAAAACATCGTCAGCTGCGATAGACCAAGCTCTCGAACGATTTGCAGCCATGGTAAACCCTGTCCCGTGATTTCACGAATGCTGTGTTTTGCTGGTGGAATTCTGTGTGATCGTCAAAGTGACTTTTCTACTCCCAGGCCTCCAACAGCAGCTACCCGGCCTCCTCGACTGCCCTCGAGGCACTTGGAGAGGTCAGATTGGCCAATTTCAGCCAGTCGCAGTTGCAGAGCGACGAGTTTGTCAACAGCTGGTTCCAGACAAAGATCCGTCCGTTTTTGGCTTCTCCGTCCAGGAACTTCCTATCATGCCTCAGCTCAAACAACTTCAGCTGCCACACTTACCACACTGTGTAAGCAAGTACATGATAAGTTGCTCCACTGTGAAGCAGATTATGGAGGCTCCTGGACTTTGGCTTTGGGAGAGACATTAAAAGTGTTCCTTTCAAATTGTAGTGTCCGGGCATTCAGCAGTCAGAAGTCATTCATGGACAGAGAAGGACAGCAAGCAGTCTTCACAAATTTCATCAAACCATTCCTTTCAAGAAATGGCTCGTCGGGTAAGGGCAGGCAGTCGGGCCTCGATACGGTATAGTCTCGGTCCACAGTAAATGTAGCGTCCATGCAGTGATCATTGTTTCTGTCTTCTTTGCAGATCCTGGCTGTGTCTCATCTAGCAATGGAAGCGCAGAGTGGCTACAGGCAAACCTTGGTGGCTTCTCTGGTTTTGCAACCCTGTCTGATTTAAAGCTCCTCAATCCCGACTTCTCCATTGTAAGTGGAGATTGAAGTTGCATTGTGTTTCACTTCTCAAACTGAAACGATCTTTGCAATGGCTGCCGTTTGATCTTTGCAATGGCTGCCGTTTGATGACATATTGATGTTCTTTTTTGTTTTGTTTAGGCTGAATCCTTGTCGGCCTTCACTCCTGCTCAGATGGCACAGCTAACACTGAGTTCAGGGGCATCCAATGACACGGCGCAAATCGACCTTGTGTTTGAGCAACTCGAGGAAGGCAATGCTCTAGAAAATGTGGAGGAATACCTGACGGAGCTCGCAGAAAATGAAAAGGTATACACCGCTTGGCGCTGGGAGAAGAATGCAATTGCAGTCTTTTAGCCAAGCAAAGGCAACACGTCGATTTGAGTCTTGTCCTCAAGATCAGTTGTAGGGGGACCCGTTCAGGTCACATATTTAGTCACATTCCTGCTGCTATCTTGTACGGTGTGTCTGAATCGTGCTAACCGTGTGGTGCTCATATCCTCTAATGTTGCAATTTGACAGAGCCCCGACTTCGAACCTGATGCGAGAGATCGCATAATGATCAGGACCTTCCTCATCCTGGGTCCCCGTTTGAGCGACTTCAACACAGCGGACTGGCTTTTTTGGTTCCACGTGAGACTGGTTCCTGTCCTTTCAGGTTTCAGTGCAGTGATGCTCACAAATGTAACCGCAAATATAAACTGCACAAACTACCAAGTTGTGTAAGTAGAATTTCACAAGTAAGCACCAGATTATCAAAACAACCGTGGGACTGTGCAAAACTGTTTCTTGTGAATTTTTGCAGTGTGAGTGGTATTGTCAAAGGTTTCCCTGGAATGCCTGAGCCCAGGCGACTTGAAATCGCAAATGCTATGGTGGCTTTCCTCACGTCTGCCAGGTTTATCAGTGAGCCAGGTACGGATGTGTGTCCAGTGTCTGCTGAAATGGCATTGGGAAGATGACGCGTGTCATCTGCATTGATGCAGATGAAACAATAATGCTAGGTAACTGTTAGATATACTAACATCCATGTATTGACTTCAGTTTGTAGGCCGGGAAGTAAGAGCGATGCTGAGTGGCTTGAGGAAAACATGGGTCCATTTTCACAATATACAACAAATAATGACCTCAAAGCTTTGAACATCTCCGTGGTAAGTCACACATCCCTCTCCCAATCTTGCTTGAAACAGTAGAGTGCATACAGTTTCACATGAAAACAAATCTTCTGATTTTACCAATTATACAAAGTAGTTTAAACTCAATTTTTAACAAGACAATGAATTTAATATCTGGAGCATATGTTTAAATGCGCTGACAGCCTTCATGAATTAATCAGATGATAAGAACCAACAGTTCAAGTTGTTAACAGTGAAAGTTGTCCATTGATGAGAGAAATTAAGAGAAATCAATACCCATCATACATGTATAATTGGAGATGGGACTGCATTTCCCAATTTCCAGTAAAATAAAATGTGAAGAATGGCAGGATGAATATTTTCCTTTTCTTTCTTTTAAAATCTTTGTTTTACGTTTAGTTGGTAAGTATAGTTTATCTGTCTCCATAGCAGAGGCGGACAGAGTACACAGCTTCATTACCGAAGTACAGATACCCCTTAACTCAATATCTAGTAAAAGTACCACAGTCAAATGTGTACTGAAGTAAAAGTACTGAAGTACTTGTATTTTTAAAAGTATGCAAGTATCAAGAGTACAAGAGTACATTTTCTAAATATTCCATTACTACTGCCACAGTCCTAACATTTACGTATAGAAACGTTATGAAAAATGTTAATACCTTGAAGAATGTAAAAGGAATTGAAAGTAAAAACATTTCTTTTTCAACTTTTTACCATGTTCTATTTAACATTTCTCACTTGCCCACAAGGCAATAGCACAATGGCAACGCTCTTACAAACCTCTGCTAGAGTTTTCATGGATTATTTGCATCCATATTTGAAACTGACTGTGTTAAACACACAGCATACTCAAGAACACAAAAACAAATGCTCAGCTTATATAAATGTGTAATATCACTGGTGGTAATGAAGTTTGGTTTTGGTAAACACAGCGAACACTATCGTTAACTTTGTTCATTATAATGTACTCCTCGTGTACTCATGTACTGTCAGGCTCTGCTCCATAGTTAGTTTCATATATTTCATGGACGAGTCTATGGTTTGGCTGGTTTATTTTTTTAAGTGCATTCTAGACAAATGCTATAAGGGTGTCTGTGTGAGCTTGTTTCAAACATTAACACTAATCTTTTGAAATAATATATAAATCTGCTTCACATTGAATATTTATGATGTTGACTTACACCGATCTCTTAGGTGAATGTAGTGGACTCTCTTTCTTCAACACAAAAAGCTGAACTGCTTCTTGAACCAGACATCTTATCAAATGAAACTCTTGTGAGAGATGTTTTCACAACACTTACCCGGTCTTCACCTGTGGAAGAGCTCGGAAGTTTTTTTGGCGTATTTGTTCGTGGGGCTGCAGAGGTCAGTATAAATCATATATCGCTTGCTGATTGTTCCTCCTAAAATGGAAAGTCCAACCTGACAAATTTCATCCCTTGTTTGTTTTTTTCATTTTTTTTTAGCAAAACTTGACAACTATTGAGCCAAGAGTGCGTGACACCATCCTGAATCTAACACTATTATCAATTGGCCCAAAACTATCCACGTTCGATGAGCAGGGATTCAGGGAATGGTTCCAGGTCTACCTACCTCTGTTCCTCCCAAGCATTGACTCGAGCATGCTTGAAATTATTCCTAGAAATATCAGCTGTGACTCCTATCAGGCGATGTAAGTTCAAGCAGTTCCCTTCATTCCATATTGATTATAAAAGTAAAATGTTAAATTGAGAAAAAAAAACCTGTCAATACTGTCTTTCACATTCCAATGAATGAAACTTTTGGGATTTTTTTTGTCTTCAGTGTCAAGGGATGCAACAATGTTTTCAATTTTCTCACGGTGAGGCAGACCCAACAAGTTTTCAAATTCACAAAGAATTATCTGAGAGGACATACATCCTCAGGTAACTTGGGTCTCATAATTCTATTTGTAAATACTTGTTCTTATGTTTATCAATCCACATTTAAATATTTGGTCACATTTCATGAAATTTGTATTTTGATTCCTAGGTCTCTCCTGTGTTAAGTCTGGGAATGATGACAGACAGTGGCTTGAAGACAACTTCGGTGGGTTCCTTGTGCATGCCACCTTCATGGAGTTTTTGACATTGAAGAACAATTTCAGAGGAGTATGTTTTGCCATTATTCTTTTCAATTTAGTGTTCACACTTTATTGTAAAAAATGCAAAGACATGAGCATTTTAATGACTGCACATTGATATATATGTGCAAAAGAGAAAAAGAAATGTAATAATTGCTTTCCTGAATTCTTTTTGTATTTTTTGGGGGGTAGGGGGTGTTAAAGAGCAACTATGTTCACACACAAATGACCAGTCCACGGCCCCACGTCTGAAATCAAAACCTTTCTGTGTCTATGTTCCTATCTTATCTTCTTCTTATTTTAGCTATATGTGAAGGTGTGTTTACACTTACTGACCCGATTTGCTTTGCTTCATCATTTGTGTTTCAGAGTAAACAAGTCGGTGCCCACTAACCTGTGGCTAATGCTACAGCTAATACAGCTAACAATGAGCTAACAGTTGTGTGACCAACAGCTTGAGTAAAAAAACAAAACATTCCTTACTTGTTGACGAAATAGACCAAATTGTTTTCAGCAGTGTGGTCCTGGAGCCCATGATGCTGAACTCCACTGGCCACAAAGTTGGTTTTAAGTGGTGGGAATCCACCAGCTAACAGTGCATCTTAATGGCTTCTACTTTCAAAGGGGTCGTACCTATGTTCCCCGGGTCCTATGTTCCCCGTTTTTCCCAAAAAAGGTCCACTTTGTATGTGACAGGGGAACATAGGACCCTTTTTTTGAAAAAGGGTAGGGTTAGGATAAGGGTTAGAGAAAGGGTCCTATGTTCCCCGGTCACATACAAAGCGGGGAATATAGGACCCGGGGAACATAGGTACGGTCCCCTTTCAAATGGGTTCACATTAGCAGCTAACATACTTTACAAGTACAAGTTCATGCTGAAATAGGTCAGCGGTCCACGGTTGATGTCCACTCACTGAATGTTGCTTGTCACTTTTAGGTGGACGTTGCAGATCTTCTCTCTTTTAGACAGCTAGTCCAACTTGCAGAAGCTCCATCACAGCTAGAGACGAGGGACGACGTGACAAAAGTCATGGAGGTCATCAATCCTGTTGACTTTGGTGCTTTCTTTGACCAAGTCTCACCCGCCATTGAGGTGAATATCTATTTAACTGAATTTTTTTTTTTTTATTAGTCACATTGGAAGTCACAGTTACACACTTATTATACTGTAGTCGTATACTGTTGTCATCTCGTGGTATTTTTGTAAAAAAAAATTTCACACAAAGTTTTATACCACTATAGTAATGTGAAAGATGTTATGATGGAAATTAGTGTAACGTATACACAATTCATGAGTCAATATGTACTAATGTTCAATTTTGGGGTCATAGTTTGGTACAAGTTCGATACAAAATCAACAAAAAGGCATCATTCTCGATTCATTTTGGTTTAGCTTGTACAACTGTGCAAGTGACAGTTTGTGTCACCTCATGTTGATTTTTTGTCTGCTGAGCAAGTGCACTCATTAACATAATTTTCCAAAGTAACTTAAAAAAATAATGTCATGTTTAATGCAAACGATCGCTCGCACTCATATTTTTGGCATAAAAAAAGGTTATTGATTACAGGTAGCAAAAGAACATATTTAGCCGTAGGGATGGGTCAAAATATTATTTTTTTTGAGGGCAAATATCAATATTTTAATTAATAAACATACTAAGCCAGTTTCACTCTTGGGGCGTCGCTACTTGATGTCTCCTCATGGTGGTGATGCTGAAATTAATAAGGGAAACTTGGGCAGAGGTTACCTGCCCATGGTGGAGAAAGCTACATCAAGAGATGCCCCATCCACATTAAATACTAGACTATGCACTTTGTTCTCTGTTGTGGATAAATAGAGAAAACCTGCACTTTTAACTTTTTACAGATATTTTGTTGTCTTCAGTGAGACGGCTATCATGATGTATCTCTATATGATATCGTGAATCGTGGTATTGTGATATTATTAGGGTTGTGGACCATGTATCGCTTATTGTATCGTATCGTGAGGTGCCCTGTGATTCCCATCCCTATTTAGCTCATTTATTGGACGTTTGACTCAAGACTTATAACATCACTTGTAAAATCCTCTAGATCCACCCAGCCAACTACACAGAAGAGGTGAAATCTGCCTTCCTCGAGGAAGTATTTGACAGAGGGAACCTGACCTCTCCAGCTATAAATGACACAGAATTCCTGCTGTGGCTCGAAGTTCGACTAAGACTTCTCCTGGTTGACCTCCATCCCAGCTTGGTGACACCTTTGTTTGACATTGGGAAGAACAGGAGTTGTAACGGCAGCCAAGAGATGTAAGTATCTGGCGGTGACTATCATTCCGATCGATGTACCTTGTGCATTGCTTTTGACTAATGCTATTCAATCTGAAATTTAGGATCACATTATTGGACACACTACATGTGACACTAAGGAACAACACTCAAAAGGAGATCTTTAAAAATACCATCCTTTACCTCCAAGGTCTGTACATGAGATGACCTCACTGATCACCTTGAAGATTAACAGTTACCATGAAAGCTATTAAATAAAATTATGTATGACTGGAATGGAAATTTCCATCTGTATGCGTGTGTACAATAATTACGTTTGTGTTTAATTGAAGGTCCAATGCCACTAAAGTGTTACAGTGGTGGAAGCTTTTACATCTACCTGAGGAGCACTTTCCTCAGCTTTGGCTTCCCAGATCTATCCACATTCACATCTCTCCTGCCACCGACACGGGAATCAGAGGTGATATAGAATATGGAATAGTATAATTTGGTGGCTTTTTTTCCCCTATTGATATGCATGGAAAAGGAAATAGGGTCACACAGTGCTACCTCTACCAGTGGTAACACAGTAGTTATAGTATTACTATTATTATCATTAGTATTATTTTTATCTTAGCATTGTGATTTTTTTAAAGTAATTATTTACCCCCTTCTCTTCAGCTTCTAGACACCATCAGTACCTCAGAGCTGAGTCTGTTCTTCAGTGAACCCCATGTGATTGACAACAACTCTGACATCTGTGTCGTTTACAACAACTACAACAACACTCCTGCCTTCCTGGAGAATGTAGGTCCCTTACTTTTTCAATATTAACATAAGACACACCTGTATTGATAAAAGGGAAATATATATATATATGTAAATATATATATCTATATATAGATATATAGATTTATAGATATAGATATATATCTATATATCTATAGATTTATAGATATAGATATATATCTATATCGATATAGATAGATCTATAGATAGATCTATATCGATATATCTATATAGATAGATATATATCTATAGATAGATATAGATCGATATCTATAGATCTATCTATATAGATCTATATCGATAGATCTATAGATAGATATAGATCTATATCTATATCTATAGATATATCTATAGACATATCTATATCTCTTATCCCAGGTCTAAATGTTTTATCAGCCTTAACACACGTGTGTAGTAGTAGCAGTAGAAAATGCAAATAATATATAAATGAAATATGCAACATCAAAAAACAATAATACAAATATGGACAATCAAAGACAACCTGAGAAAAGAAAACAACTCAACTTATTAAATCCCACTCCTTCTCCATAAAGTATTAACAATTATTTATCTACCTCTTTTTCTTACATCACACTCTATTATTATAATTATTATTAATATATATATATATAAAAAGAATAATGTATAGACTACAGTCTATACACCCTCATCCTTATATGTTGTGAAAATATGTTATTTAAATATGTTTTTTAACAGTTTGAACATTCATTGTTGCGGTGAACAATATTTCCTGTTAGCAGATTGTTTTTTGTTTTAAATAATTTAATTTAAAGGACTCGTAGTATACCCTATTTCTCTAAGTTAACCCAGTTCACTGGTGTAGTAATGAACATGTCTGTGACATGCTTTGGTCAAAATACCATAAGAATGAAGCACCACAGCAGTTCAATCACCCTGCCAAAACAGAACCTGTTCAGAATGGTCAGTTTTGAGTGCCTGTCCCTTTAAATGCAAATGAGACACAGGAAACTATGTCAGCATCGCTGAAGCTCCAGTTAGCATTTGGAAAAGCGATTGTTTTCCGACTCTAGCCGGCATTGCTGTATTATATAAAATGTATCCAGTGGACACGTAAATCCCCTGAGGCTGGATGTTTGTGCAGAACTCTGTGCTGCACTGTGCAGCCAAGAATAGAACACTTTGCGGACTTCCACTCTTCCTGGTACTATTACCCTCGCCTGAAGTCTCGTGTTTTTTAGGGACAAAGCGGAGCTCCGCGAGACAATTCCAGGAATTTATCAGTCAGAAGTCAACATTACGTTTAATCTCCTGTACTTAGACTGAGGCCGACCACATTTCAAATTTTGCCTCCTCCAGAGTCCCAAATATAAGTATTAAAATGATTCAAAAGTTGATTTTGCATAGTATGTCCCCTTTAAATAATTGCCGACTGTAATTCTTTGTGATCTTCAAGTTTCAGAAAATGTAACCTGCTTCATGAATGAAGCAGGTTACATGATCACGATATGATCGGCTTTCTTTTGTGCGCCAACAGGAGGATGTTCCAGACGATGTGAAGAAAGTGACCCTCCCCTGTGTGTGGCCTTCAGCTCTGCGCAGCAACAGCATATCAGAGGCTAATGCCTGGTTTGACCTCAGGTTGAAGAACTATCTGAAATTCCTCAGCAAGAGTCTCATCAATACCACTGAAGTGCAGAACGCTTCATGTTTTGCTTTCCAGAGACTGTAAGTGAACTTTCACAATCTTTATTTCAGCTCTTTCACTCAGAAAGTGCTATCACACGTGCTGATACGGATCAATGATGCAAACATATTTTGTTTCTTTGAATTAGGGTCTCTGTATTGGGAACAGACTTCACATACAACACCTCTGACTTTGGGCAGAGTGATGTATACACCACCATCAGAAACTACTTGAGCTCTGGTAAGTTTTACACACGCTATATGATGCTAGTGAGCTGCTACCATCTAAAACTAGTAAAGGAGCCTTTTAGTGATAGGAACACTGTAGTATGTACCTCGCCACACAGAGAGCAAGCTTATTGCAGCATATGGAGAGCACAACAGGAGCCACTGTCTATTATAATAGAAGGTTTTTAAATAAATGGTGTTTGATTGAAGTAGAAGACATAAATAACCTCATATATTTGAGGCGTGGGCTCATCTATCTTTAACAATAACGGTTTAATTGGTTATCTACCTTATCTACTCTCCTCCCAGGTTCTGTAGGTTCTGAAGCCACATGCTACAATGCCAGTGATCCAGAACTGAACTCTACCTCCTGGTTTGTCAATTACATCGGCAGCTTTGTGATATTCATCACTGCGGATGACTTTACCACCTTCACCTCTGCCAGAGGAGTAAGTGGAGTATAAAACACGAAGATATAAAAATGTAAAGAAAATTAACCCTGAGATTTTCAAATGCACCAAAAGTGAGTTTTAAGAAGAGCTTTGGGATAATATGCAGTTTACCTGCCTTGGACCCTCAGGCAGAAAGTCCCACAGCTTGAACAACAAAAACCCTGCGACAAGCCTGGATTTTGATCGACTTAGAGGTGCTTTAAGTCTGATTTATCCTCCATTGTATGGCACTTTTCAACTTATCAGCGTTGTCCCTCCATACGTCCTATGTAAAAAGCTTCTGTCCGTCCCATTCCTGTGAACCTGATATCTGTAGATCATCTCCAGGGAATCCTTGAACATGGAATTGGAGGATGAACTGACCAGATTTTAGTCGTCAGATGTAAAAGTTTCTGTGATATATATATATATATATTTTTTTTTTTAATCCCTTCATTTCGAGAGAATCCTTCCAAGTTTGTCACAAATAGTCTATCTCATCTGTACAGAGTTGGGTAATGCCCAAAGTCAGGGTAGCCTCACTAAATATGCTTTTTGTCCTTTTAAAGGTTTTTTTTTTTTTAAAGATTTTTACCCAAATGTCACAGCTTTGGAGTGATTGTGATTGCTATATGGCGAGCCGTCTCCTCTGCCCCTAATGTCTGTTAACCTTGCAAGGACCCAGAGTCTTAAGAATCAGGTCTCAGAAGAAACACTTGAATAAACCTCCATGGCTTTAGTTTGTCTGCTCCATTGAAAACATAATGGCCAGTAGAGAGCATCAGCAGTGAGTTTTTTTCATCATTGAGGATAAAGTGGTAGAAAATGGATCCTAATATGTAATCCAAAACTGTGAAAAAGAGATGTGTTGACTGAAAGTGTTATTCAAACAGAGCCAGGCAAATACTGGGCAGTAACTCCAGTTATAAAGCAATTTTCTGACATATTTATCTTTTTAAGGTTGAACTGTTCTTCGCGAACCCAGCTAACCTGGAGCTCTTCAACAACACAGCGATCCCAGTAACTGTCACTGACAGTTATATCTCTCAGTTGTTTCAATTCAGCCCAACCTTCAACCCAATGAAGTGAGTGTCCAGTCATTTATTTATTGTTTTTCAACATGCACCAAATCAAACATTTGAGTGTCTAAATTAATGTTTGCCATACTGTTGGCCTGTGTCAAAGAGCTTTAAGAGAATACTTACATCAGGTTGAAAGATAATGTGGCTCTTTCCATCCAGGCTTCCAGGCTTTTTCCTGTGCTCTTCTGATGTCCCAGGTATGGCATATACCTCTGTGAATGAGGCTGACACCTTAAGCATCTTGGACGATCTGAAGATGCTCTGCAATGGAAGTGAAAACCCTGAGGTACCAGATCCCAAAGATTACACAGACAAACTTTTATAATTATCATTTCATGGATGTAACGAATAACAAGCAAAGAAAACGTGTAGTGCACTGAATGCAATCACTGATTGTGATTACTTTCACTGAGTTATTAAGCCAAACACTGATTTTTTTTTTATTATTTATTTTGCTTAGTTTTGTTGGTTTTCTGCTTCTCACAGCTGATTTATGTTTCATAAATCTCATCCTAGCACTTTGTTTAATTGATTTATTTTGACTGTACAGAGGTCTGCTGCACTGGCATCCAACATCCAAACCTTCACACCAGAGACATTTGCAACTATTGGCAGTGCCAGTGCCGGCCTCAATATCAAGCAGATCAACTCTATTGACCCATCAGTGCTGCTTCACTCTTTATCAACGCTGAACGTCGTCAGCACCTGGAACCAGGAGCAGGCTACAACAATCGTCCAACAACTGACTGCAACAGGCTTCCAGGTATAATGAGCTCTTGTATGCATTCAATACAGCAGGAAATGACCCTAACCATGATAAAACATTAAATGCTAACCCTAACCCTGCTGTCAGATTTCTCAGATTTTTTCTAACCTTTGTTAACTTCTTGGGCATTGCTGCTGTTTGTAATTGCCGCCCTCTTCCCCAAACCACATCATGAACATGTTTGATGAGGAGGATTTAACCCTTTTCCATTACTATGTTTACAGTATAGAGGGTATAAGAATGTGCAATATAGAGTGTCTTATATCCTTTATTTCAGCACAACTTTGAAAATCTGATGGGAACAAACGCTGAGCAAAAAGTACTAAAATGAACAAAGTACAGTGCTGCATTGTCCTGGTAGACTCTAAAAATGTAATATTTGTCACAAAAGCCAGATTGTGTCTGGCTCATGTAATTTTTTTTAGGGATTCTTTCTCGTAAGAAAAACATTGATTTATTTATTTATTTTAAAGTAACACATTGAATAGATTCATTGACCATAAATGATTAAATATGAAATGACTCTGAATGCAGCCAAGATGAATTTGTGTGTGTGCGTTTTGTTCAACAGATCAACACTGGATCCTCTTTGCAGTCTCTCGGTACACTTGTCGTGGGAGTTCCTTCCAAGTCAATAGAATCAATACCAGCATCTGAGGTTCTCCAGATCTCCGAGGACAGTACATTTGTTTCCAGCATGCTCACAGCCCCAACAGTTGTCCAACAGACCTTTGTCCAAAAGGTACACAGTCTATTTAATAAAACAGCAGAAAAAACTCTGAATATCAGGTGTTTCTGATCGAGGAAGAGCTACCAGAATGCTTTGTCATTCACAAGGGAAATTTGCTGTCATTTCTGCATGGTTTTTGGAAAAAAGTTAATTAAAAGTAATAAAAGTAATAAAAAGTTAATAATTTTGTATTGGTATCTGTAATTGTTTTTTTTATAAAATATAATTTAATAATGACATTTTCAGTCAAATCAGCTAAACCTCAGTTGACATAGAGCAACATGTCAACTGATCTACATGTGTTTCATATGTTAAAATAATATGTGCTGTCTAACTTAATTGATTTAATACCATGTTAATATAAATGTGTGCAAGTAAACACTATAATAACAAAGTAGTCGCATCACACGCTTCTATTTTGAGATCTGATGCACATGCATCTTGTTTTTTTTTCTTTTCTGGTAGATCGTGTCTGTGGACTCGAGTCCAGCAAAAGTGGTGCAGAATGTCCCCGATGCCATGGCAACTGAAATCGCACCATCTCTGCTGGTGTTTTCTGAGGAGTCTGTGAACATCACAGTGGTCAACAAAAAGGAGTGGAAGCCAGATCAGGTCAGCATAACATAGCACAGAAGAGAGAAGCTTTAACTCATTAAAATCCAATTATCTCAGGATTATCATGGTTAGTTTACTAACCATAAACATGCCATAATCCCTCTGTTACTGGGGATTATGAGATAGAGATAGTGTGTTATGGTGGAATGTAGTATTAAGAGGGAATGTATGAGGTAACGAAAGGTTACTCAATGTAACCCCGGTTCTTTGATAACAGAGTGAGGTGTTTCACTATGGGATATCGCCTTGGCATGACCAACCAGGGAAGCTCCAATGGCACCACGTCTGTCTGTGACAGACAGGTCGAGCTGTGCTTGGGTACCGCCCCCCTCATACTATCACAGCCGACCCGCCCCTCAAAATCATTCAAGACCGGTTTCTTTCCGTGCCTCATGCAAAAAGGGACGTGTTGGTGAAACACCTCGCTCTGTTATCAAAGAACCGGGGTTACGTTGAGTAACCCTTAGTTCTTTTTCTAACTTCGTTTGGTGTTTCACTATGGGAGATATGGACTACTCCCGGATTGCATAAGTCTCCCGAAGCCTAGCAACCACAAAAAGTTGCGTGACAGAGTCACTCCTACCCAGGGGTACCGGCATCTAGCACTACGTGCGCCAAAGAAGGACCCGAGACATCTAGCCTATAAAACTTGACAAAAGTGTGAGGCGATGCCCAGCTTGCTGCAGCACAAATGTCCTGAACAGACACCCCTCTGAATAGAGCCCAGGAAGTGGCCACACTCCTGGTGGAATGAGCCCTCAAACCCTGGGGCGGCAGCAAACCCTTGCAACTGTACGCCACAGAAATGGCCTCCACAATCCAGTGAGACAGCCTCTGGCGGGACAATGGCTTGCCCTTATGCGTAGTGGACCAGGATACAAACAGCTGGTCTGCCCTTCTGAAACCTGCCGTCCTACTCGCGTAGGTCTGCAGAGTGTTAAGCCTCTGCTCCTCTTCCGAGGCGAATGGAGGCGGGTGAAACGCCAGTAACTCTACTGTGGGACACCTGTATGACGACTCCACCACCTTAGGCACAAAAGCTGGGTTGGGCCGTAAACAAACCTTGGAGAGGCCCGGACCGAACTGTAGACAGGAGGGGCGGATAGACAGCGCCTGAAGGTCGCTCACAGGCTTTGCCGTAGACAAAGCCAAAAGCAGAACCGTTTTCAGAGACACAAACTTCATCCCCACTGCCTCCAAAGGTTCAAATGGATGCTGGGAAAGGGCATCTAGCACCACCAGAAGGTCCCACAGTGGAACCAAGTGCCTAGAAACTGGGAGCTTTCTACGTGCACCTTTCATGAAGCGACAAACCAGGGGGTGTTGTCCCACCGGTTTATCACCAAAACCCACGTGACATGCTGAGATAGCAGCTAGGTACACCTTAATTGTGGAAAAAGCTCTTCCTTTATCCACCAGCTCCTGTAGAAAGCACAACCGGTCCACAACTGAGCACTGAAAAGGGACCGTGAGTCTAGACTCACACCATTCCTCAAAAACCCGCCACTTACAGCTGTACAAAGCACGGGTGGTCTGGGTGAGGGTGGTCGATCTCCCCATGTGCCTGGGACAGAAGGTCTCTGCGTATGGGAAGAGGCCAGGGGTCGCCTGCCAACATCTGAATTATTTCTGCCAACCAGTGCTTGGACGGCCATCTCGGCGCCACCAGAATAAGAGACAGATTCTGCTCCCTCACCCTGGCTAGGGTGGGGGAAATCAGACTGAGAGGAGGGAATGCGTAGAGCAGCATGTTCGGCCATGGGTGAGCCAGAGCATCCACACCGAGAGGTGCAGTGATGTCCGACAGGGAGAAGAACATCGGACAACGGGCGTTTTCCTGCGAGGCGAAGAGATCTACGGCGGCCCGGCCGTATCTCTGCCAAATCTGGTCCACCACCTGAGGTTTTGTAGAGCCCATTCTCCGTACAGTGGGTTCCTGCGAGACATCAAGTCTGCCCCCCTGTTCAGAACCCCTGGCACGTGTCGCCCTGAGCGATAGGAGCCTGGTGCTGCTCCACAGTAACATCTCCCGAGCCAGTTTGTGTAACTGTAGAGAGCGGGTGCCTCCCTGACGGTTGACATAGGCTACCACAGTGGAGTTGTCTGTTTTCAACAAAACATGACGGCCTTGGAGAAATTGCAGGAAATGTTTCAGAGCTAGAGAAACAGCCCAGAGCTCCAACACATTTATGTGATTCTGGGTCATTTCTGGACCCCAGGAGCCATTCACTGCTCTGCCTGACATCGTCGCTCCCCACCCTGACAGGGAAGCGTCCGTTGTCATGGTTACCCTGGACGACACCGCCCCCAGCGGGACCCCCGCGGTGTACGCTCCTGCGTTTCTCCACTGACGGAGAGACTTCACACACGGCTGAGTCACTGTCACTCTGCGGTTGAGGTGACGGCGCGGGCACAGGTGCAAAGCTGCAACCCACCGCTGAAAATCTCTCATCATCAAAAGACCCAAATGCACTACTGCTGTCACTGACGCCATCAGGCCGAGCAGACGTAGGCATAGTCGGAACGACACCGCTCTCCCTCTCTGAAAGAGGGAGAGACACTGCGTGAGAGATTCTATTCTCCCGTCTGATTACTTGACACGATATGACAGGGAGTTTATGTTCAGACCCAGATATTCTGTGCACTGCACGGGCTCTATCTGGCTTTTTGTCCAGTTTATACTGAAACCAAGATCCCTGAGATGATTTATCACCACAGCGGAATCCATAACTGCCTGCTCGCGCGAGCCAGAGCATATCAGATAATCGTCTATGTACGAAAATATTCTGATGCCTTTGTTCCGTAACGGAGACAGGGCCCCCTCCAGGGCTGAATACCCTCGGAGCTAACGACAGTCCGAACGGGACGGTCTGATACTCGTAGGTTTTGCCCTGAAAAGCAAACCTGAGATACTTCCTGGTGAATAGCGATGTGAAAATACGCGTCCGAGAGATCGATAGTTACAAACCAATCTCTCCGACGGATAGAGCGACAGAGCACTTTGTGTGTCAGCATCCTGAATGTGTATTTCTGTAGGTGTCTGTTTAACACACGGAGATCGAGGATGGGGCGAAGGGCTGTGCTGGCTCTTTTTGGAATGAGGAAGTCCTGGGAGTAAAAACCCTGTTGTGACTCCTCGGCCACGACAGCTCTGATAGCTTGTTTGCTCAGTAAAGACATTATTTCGTCTTCCAAAACTCGTGAAGAATCCCCCTTGGCCACTGATACTAACACGCCGTTGAATCTAGGTGGTTTCATGGCAAATTGAAGTCTGTATCCGTGAGAAACCTTGGACAGAATCCACGGGCAGACTGCGCATGCGCGCCACCTGTCCTCTCTGACAGAGAGAGAGGTCCCCTGTCGAGCTGCGGTGACGTCACCCCCATGACTCTGTGAGAGTCGTGCCCCGCCGGTGGAGCGTGAGCTCCCTCTGGTGGCGAGGGGGGTGCATGACATTGTTTTATTTTTGTGTTTTTTATTTTGCACTTCGCCCTCAGCTTTGTGCCTGGCTGCGAAAGTGCTGTTTTTATTTGTACCATTTTTGAACATGGTGGAAGTGCTTGGTGACACTTTAACTTGTCGGGACCCTGAATCTCCCCCCTGTGGGCCTGCAGCATGGGAGACTGAATGAGGAGCCCTGGAGAACACGCTTCTTCTTTCCGTCCGTGGGGTGAGACGGGCGGTTCTTTGCTGCAGCCGCTGCAAAGGAGTGTTTGCCCCACGGTCTCTGGGTGTCAGACCTGGGCTGCTGGTTGCCCTGCTGACCAGACTGCCTCTGAGGGCGGGCACTGCCCTGATGTCTCCTCACTGCAGCTGCTGAGGCTGCAAAGCTGGACTTGGCGGCCTGAGGGGGGCGAGGGGTTTGTCTCCTAGGCAGACAGAGATCAAAAGCCTCACCCTCCTGCTTTCTGAGGGTGGAGGTTTCCTTCATTTTCTCCAAAGCTGGGCCAAACAGACCTTTGGCGGGGTCATATGAGGCGTCCATAACCTCCGCCTTCTGTGCTAAATGCTGTTCGCTGCCGGAGCCTCAGTGTCGTAGTTTCCTGTGTGTCATTTGCATTCAAAGAGCCAGCACTCAAAACAGACTGTTCCGAACAGGGCTGTTTAGGCAGGGTGATTGAACTGCTGGAGTGCTTCATTTTTTATGGTATTTTGACCAAAGATTGTCACAGACAGCAGGACACCAGGGAGCTAGGTTCACTTGTAAAACTCGGGTATGTTTTGTCTCCTTTAACTATTATTATATTGTCACCATTTTACACTTTTTATGAGGAGATCTTACTAGATTTGACATGTTTAATATTTTAAAAGTTTCACTTGTCATGATATATTGTATTTTGTGTTCTTATTTTATTCAACTCCAATTGTTTTTAAATATGCTGTAGATTTTATTTTTTATTTTTTTGTTGCTCTCTAAATAGCTCTGTTTCTGTATTTTTTATTCTAGGCTGCCATGTTCTTTGACAGCGTGGGTGCGGCAGACTTTGACACCGAGCAGTAAGTGAACAAGTCCTACAACTTATAATTTATTGTACTTTCTTTTTTCTAAAACATACTGATTCAATACCATTTTTTCCACTCTCTACTTGCAGGCTTTCCTCCTCTGTGCTGCAAGGGTTCACATGCACAACAGTCAAGAAAGTAAAAAAAACCAGAGTCCGCAGGTTAATCCGTTCCTGCAGACCAAGGAGAGGCAGGGCAAAGGTGGTGCTGAAGGAATCACAGGTAATATCAAGATGTGATGAGAAGTTGAAAATAAATAAGTTGAATGCATAAAACCAGTACGGAGCCCCCTGAGTGATAGGAGAGAGAACATTTACGAGGAAAAAAAAAAGATGAAACGAGAGATGTATATTTAAAATAAATAAATAAATGGTTTCTTATCATTTTCTACAGCTGACTTGCATGTACAACCTGCTTAATGGAAACACATCCCAGAACTTTGAAGATTATCCATCGGACATGCTTCTGTACTTCTCGTAAGTAATAAGTTGTAGTGCCCTTAAGGGGGTGCTACTAACTAAAAAACAACAAAACAGTCAATTTCTTCATTGATGTTTCCCTCTCTCTTTCAATTCATTGCAGTTCAGAAGATGTCCAGAGGGTGGGCTGCAGGTCATACTATACTGCACTAGGTGCTGCAGACTTTACCGTGGCGTCCCCCATTTTGAGGAGATCCTCAAAGCTGTTCAGTGGAGCCAGGAGTTGCTTGGTTAGTACCACACATATGGTCTAACACAATAAAAGAAAAAAAACAAGACAAATTTTGATTCTTTGAGACCCCATTAGCTGTAGTTTAAAATACATGTTTACAAAATGCCTTCATTCTGAAGTTCATAGTTCACATGGACGCAAAATTAAATGATCCAATTATGGTGCGAGTACACGTCCATCAAGCCTCCAGTTGGAATGCCAGTAGAAGCGGAACAATGCCTAGGTTGTGCTGAAAAAAATGATATAAGACTTTAAATTGCACATTCTTAAAGCCTCTGTATGTAATGGAGGAAAGCAGCCGAAATGCTCTGTGTTCTAAGGGTTAATGTAGAGTTATTCAGTGTGCTTCAATCGCTTAATGTTTTTTTGGCAGAGCGGATAATTACGTTACCTAGTCCAGGGTTTTTTTAGCAGGAGAAATTACTTCTGAAACGTTTCACGGGCACGTCTTTGTCTTTTCAGCCATAGTTGAACTTGTATGCCTTAATTTTAATTATGTACGTTATTTTCTACTGTACAGGGCATAACTAACTTGACCCTGAGCAAAGATGTTGTGGTGGTCATGGGACAAATGGCCTGCACTCTGAATAGCTCTTACATCGAGAACTCTGATCCTGAAATCCTGGAGAATCTCAAATCCTGCAAAGATCTTAATGATGATCAAGTGGCTGCCATGGAGGCACTGCTGCTGTCTGGGAAAACGCAATATGGGTACAGGAACTGATTTCAAACATGCAGACATTTACACCGCCTTTTCACACAATCATGTTGTCAATGAACGAAACCTGTTTATTTTGCATCGTATTGCTAATGTAGTAAACAGAATGAGGTAAAATTTCCAGGAAAAGGAAAATTTTTCAGAGGAGAGAATTAATTAGCACTGTGTGTATCACACACATAATAGGGAAGACAGATGATGGATTTGATGGTAACAAGAAAAAATCCTGCTTTGGTATCTGGCACAGGCAATAGCATTTTGATAACTGCAAGAAATGCTAGACCAAAAGCTAGATTTCCATTAAAATGCATTGCAAATTTGAATTGATCTTTCAAAAAATGCGGTAAAAGAAAATGGATCCGTTTCCATCAATTGCTGTAAAGCAGATATAGGGAGGTAGTTCACCAAGATGAGCAGTAGGTGGCACACAAGTATTTGTTACCCAAGAAGTATAACAAGGCATGACTTGATGCGATAGTGTGCTTGTTTTGGCCTGACATGCATGCTCAACTGTGACGATCTCTAACCCTACCATTTGTCAAATATAAGACTATAAGATGTTTTCTGTGTTCAGGAATGTCACCACCTGGAACAAGCAAACACTGCAGAACCTGGCGAGCATCCCTCTGTATTTGACATCAGGCGTATGGAGTCGTATCAATCGTGTATGTGTGTTATTGTAACTTTGATCCTGTTTGGTGTTATATACAGTATATATTTTTATTATTATATTTAAGGGACCACAACAAATACCTCATTCATTTTTCAATTTGTATCAAAACACCTTGTTTTTCAGAGAACAAAGAAACGATTCCTCAGGAAATTCATGCCCCAGTTGAGGAGACGAAAAACTATGAAGAATAAGCTCAAGAGACTGTTCAGACAAGTCAGTGCCCACATCAGGGCAAAACGAGGAGCAGGTAAAGTTTCTCATTGACTGAGCATGTCTTTGTTTTAGTGGTTATAAACTCAAACTTCAGTCTTATTTTTATGATGCCAAAAAACATCTGCTAACGTACTGTGTCGAGTTGTTGTGGTGTCCCATTTCGTAGGAGCATGTGTCATTTATGTCCAAGTGGCAAGGAACAAAGGACATGGATATTTGGAATATTTTAATCCCCCTTTCAATGTAAAAGCACATAGCACATGATGGAATGTTTGAAATAAAACCAACCTTGCAATTTTAAGGATTTATGTCTCGGCAGCAGAAGCAGCGCGTCATACTTCCGGCAGCGGTGGACTGATTCCGCTGCTGGAAGTATAGTGCTGAGAAAGTAGTCCCTCAAAAATTCATGCGATGCGACGTTAGTTTTGTTTCAAATATTATTCTATCAACACAGATATGTACATCGATAGTCTGCCGTTACAATCGATTTGCCTCGGGTGCACTGGGGAGTCGGTATGAGTGTTTCTAATGCCATGCCAACTTGTATCATTGACTTGCGCTAGCCATAGCATCAGCGAACTCGGCAACTAGAAGAACTGAATGAAATTTCTTGAAAACGTCTCCATCACACCGGCTGAGTTGGAAAATAGGTGTTATGTTCAAAATTCCGAACTATCCCTTGTCATTGTAACTGTATCTCTCTCTCTGTCTCACTAATAATTAAAAGGTTGCACCGTGGGCAACATCACTCAAGTCACAGTCAATAACCCCCTCTTCCCCATCGGCTATGACGAGATGCAATTTGACCTCTGCCTGGACGTCCCTGTTCTGAAGGACAATCTTAACCGTATTTGTGAGCAAGTGGACGACGACGCCTTCCAGAGAATCATTTTGAGAAAACTAAACGAGGTACGTTTTAGATGTAGACACGGTTCTAACTAATATCTTGGACGAGTTTACATGATAGTTTTTGTTATCATGTTGAAAAGAAGTTGATATAGTGGAATTTTAATTCAGAAAGTGAACTAAGTTGAACTTCAACATGGTGAATATGTAATTCCAAATTGTCCATTATTCCAGGCATACCCATCTGGTGTCTCTGATAATGATGTCCAAGTTCTCGGATCAGTGTCCCGTGTGGCAACACTCCAGGACATTTCCAAGTGGAACATCACCACAATTGACACACTAGCAGCCCTCATGAAACCTAATGATGGACCATGGGAGGCAGCAAAGGTAAAAAAAAAAAAACATCTGAAGAAGAATAACATTTACAACAGCGCCTCATGTCTAAATCACACTGTATGCATGAGCAGTGCCACTGCATCGCCAACTGTCTTGGTTTTCATCTCAGCAAACGTGGTATCAGTGTCTCCCGTGTTCTTCCAGAGAGTCAGGCCCTCGCCTATTAAATCCCTACATCCTGTGCAGTTTATGGAGAGGGGGAAGGGGTGGAATTGGGATTCAGCCAAAATTGTGCGGTTCTTGTTAAGGTAGAGAGGTAGGATGAAGTGTAAGGGCTAATTTGCCCATCTAATTGACATTTTTCAGGAACGGAGGACTGTGATTTTTCTCGGATTAACTGACTAGGCAAAGTGACGTTACCATCATATTGGCGTGGGTTGGCACGCGATGGTCGCATCACGCATCTTTCATACGCACTCGCATGCTTCCAGCATAGCAGTAAGGAGCAGCGTGGGGTTAACCAGTGACACAAATGGCATGTAGACTAGCAGACCTGGGAATTTGAACCCGCAACCTTCCAGTTGAAAGACAGTTGACCTTAAATCAAACTTTTCCTCCATTATTTAGTATTGTGACTCAAATTTCCCACAATTACAGTTGTGGTTCCAAGTGGCAAGAACCAAGGTAATAAGTCACAAACATAAGTATTTGTGTTCTTACTGATATTTAATTTGATGTCATCTAGAGCAAAGAAATCATCATGCGTTATCTGAATACTTCGGGGAACACTCTGGGCAGCGCCGAGCTCAACAGCGTCGGCTCCAACCTGTGCTCACTGGACATCAGCACTCTGGAGACCATCACCCCGGGGAGTATCAGGTGAGTGCACGTAACTCATGCAGCGGATGCCCGAGCACGGCCACTGTGCGTTTAACAGTTTATGACACTTTCTCCTTGTATCTCATCAGAAACGCCAACACCTTAAATCTGGAGTCGTGCTCGACCGAGCAGTTGAAAGTCCTGTATAAGATCGGCAACGTTTCCTTCAGCTCGCAGCTTGGCAATCCCACCTCTCATTACAATTTGATTAAGAACTATTTAGGTGAGAATACATGTTACCTGTCTTAATGATGTTTTTGTGTTTGTGTCTATATGCATAGAACTCCTCTCTAACTTCAGGATTACTTTTCCACTCTGATTACAGGTGGAGCTCCTCAGTCAGCTATACAGGCACTGTCGACTCAGAACCTCAGCATGACTATAGGTGTCTTCCGGCAGCTAGATGTCAATGTGATCACTGTAAGGATTCTTGCTGAGATAATTTACTAATTATTAATATACTTTGCATTCCCCATGAGAAAACCACAGCGTGTAAGTTACGTTATGCACGTGTAGCACAGGACAGTACATCCCTGCACGCATCATAAGGATGTAACTATGAAAACAACTCCATTAATGTAAAAGTTCAAAGCAGAAGAGTTTGGTCTGTTTTTTTAACAACTTTAAACAGCCTCTGCATATAAAAGGTACTTGACTTGAGCTGAGCAAGATTCAAGCTGAGGTCTTCTGTCTATGATACAATTCACTGACTGGACCTGGCCTGCCTAACATCATTTGATAAAAATACTTATATTATTATCATTGTTATTATTAAATAATAATAATAATAATAATAATAATATGCAACGCAATCAGTGTTTTTCACGAGACCTCCCTGATCTTGAAAGGCTGCTGGGGGAGTGGAGACAACCCTCCATCTCCCCGAAACAAGCCATTTAACCATCACGATGACTCTGAAGCCGTTACGTTGTTGATGTTGTACGTCTAGATTTAGAAAACGGAATATTGTTTCAATATTATGCTGACCGTTTCTCTTCATGGTTTCCTTTGAAATGCACAGAATTTGAGTGTACCCACTGTCCAAGGCCTCATGGGTGACCACGTAAGCGATCTGAAGTTGTTTGAGAACGACCCTAAGGTTCGGGTCTGGTTGAACAGCCGGTTGCAGTCAGAACTGGACCTGCTTGGTCTGAACCTAACGTCCAACAGAACCACCACAGCCACTGCATCGCCCAACATAACGGCATCAAATGGTGCCGTGACAACACCGCAGGGTAAAACCATCTTCTTTGTTTGTTTAGCCTGAACAAACAGTGGACATAGGTTATTATGTAATTTAATTTAATTTTGTGTTGTATAGTTTTAGTATATACTTAAAATAAAGCATGTGTAAGAACTTGCCTCAGTCAGATGCCAGACACCCCTCTGGGGCAATAGAATCTCGCAAGTTGCCCCCATACATACAACAGTGGGGAAGTTAACAATGTTTGTTATTGTATTATAGTATTATTGTACATTGCAACGTCTAACTAGATTAATTCCTCAGGAAACGCAGTCAACTCCAACGCAACTATTACAACTTCAAATCCACCCTCGAATGGAACAACACAAGGTGAGAAACTTGTTGTTTTTTACTGAAAATAAAGCATGTGTAACAACTTACCTCAGTCAGATGCCAGACACTCCTCTGGGACAATAGAATCTCCCAAGTTGCCCCTAAACATTTTTGGTATACAACAGTGGGGGAAGCTAACAATGTTTGTCTTATTGTTTTATTGTACATTGCACCATCTAACTAGATTCATTCCACAGGAAACGCAGTCAACTCCAACACTACTACAGCTACAAATCCACCCTCGAATGGAACAACACAAGGTGAGAAAGTTGTTAATTTTTCTTGGCTTCAGCTCATTAGTGGGAATGTAAGACCCAGGGGAACGCTCTAATTTCTTCTTGGTTTGCGCTATTTTTGCCAGGGCTAGTTGATTTAACTGTTTTTAGCAGTAATGTCCAGTGCAATTCTTACTTTTTAGAACGTGGGACCCTTTCATAGATTTGACCAATCAGAACATCTAAACGATTGATTTAAAGGGAGACCAAAGTGATGGATGCACATTAGTGACCTCTGATACATCATCACTGAGAGCTACAGTCTTTTTTTCATTCCCTGACAAGTAACGTGACATTGCAATTCAAGCACAGGTGACGGGGTAGAAAAAAAAATCACCACAGGGCAGAACAACTACTGGTGAACATGTAAGTGTGTTCAGTAGGCAGTCGATATGAACTTAAAACATTCCATACATTTTGCACTTACAATATTTATGATGATATATCCCAGAATTTCAAAGTGAAAATGTTTTGATATAGACGTATTAAGTTTTGTGCAGATCGGTACTGCAAAGTTGCAGGGCACTTCCTGTTTCGTGGCAAAACGGTGGTTAAATTCAAAACGGCGGACTTCCAGTTAGTTGAAGTTCAGGTTCGTAGATGTGTTCTGGGTCAGTCTCTTGCGTCACGTATGAAATGAACCCAAATTCCGACGGTTGCCGTGCCCACGCGTCTTCAAGATGTTTTGATAACTTTTCATCTTTGATGTGTCTAGTACAATTTGCCCGTCTCCAAGATGGACAACTAATTCAAAATGGTCTCCTTCCCAATATACTTTTTTGTTCTTCTTGGTCTGTGTCACGTTTCCACCAAGTTGTGTGAAACGACCCACCGCGTTTCACCTGATTTGCGTGCGAGTTTCCGTCCGTTTTGTATCTCAAAAAATGCGATCCTTTCAGAAGAAAAATAAATAAATAGCAGGAATTCCAATATGTCCTCGTACCTGGTTTAAAAAATGCCAGGTTTACTTACTAATTTTAGTCTGAAAAAATACTAATGCTACTCATGCTAACCCTGACATTGTACATGTTTCACTTCATTCATGCCGGGTACATTTTCACTCACTTTGTTTTATTTTTTTTTGCTTTTTCTACTACAGCCACTAGTGACGGAACAGACCTGGCAAATAATCTCACATCCATCTTCTTAGCTGCTGTGCTGACAACTGTGCAGCAAATACTTCCTTAAAATGCTAACTAGAATACATTTGAACATTTAGTAACCTAACGAATGACTTTTATTTCCACTGCTGAATGTGACGTCATTGAAGTTAATGCTATTTATTTATATCAAAGGCAAATAGTTGGATTGCCGTAACTTTTTATGTTCTAAAACATGTAGGAAAACAAAAATGATGATCTTAATAATAAGCTTTAGTAGTAATCGGTAATTTTACTCTGCATCCTGGGAACTTAATTGCTGGTCATGTTTATTTAGTGTGTAATCTTTTAAAATATGTTTAATATAATGTAATGAATTCAAATCATCAATAAATGCTTAATAATCAACTTTTCAGCTTATACTTCTGTCTTTTATACACTGTACTTAACCAAGAGTTTATATGTATAAATGTGTTGTTTTTTATTTGCAATATTACATGCCAAATAGCAGTTGGCATGTAATATTGCATGCACATGATGGCTCTTCCTCAGACCCATTCCCCAGGGCCGTCAACTGCCCATTGACTAACTGTACGGTGAGCCAGCGGTTCCAGGCCAACAGGAAAGCCTGTCCTTCGTTTCAAGGACGTCTGTACACGTCATGAAGGCAGGAAACATCGACCCATCTAAACTAGAGGAGTCTGTAGCAGACCGCAACAGCTGGAGGACAACCGTCAAAGGCAGGCATCCCCAAAAGTGAGAGGAGAGAGGATGTAAAAACTGCAACAAAGAAACAAACAAGAAAAACCTTTCCCACAGTTATCCTCAGATGTTGAATAAAGACCATGGCCATTGCACAGGTGAAATGTGGAATGGTAACAATAAAGGGCACTCTAACCTGTGCAGTTTGTCTGAAAGAGAAAGTGTTGGCATTGTTTTTGGTCAACATTTGTTTTTGACCAATTTTGACAATTTTGACTTTTTTGTCAAAACTTGTACGACAAAGTTAAGTATGACTTTTTCGACCTATTTGTACCAGTTTGTGACCTATTTGTAACATTTTTTGACAACATACTATACTATGACGTTTCTGACCATTTCTGGATGACATGCTATACTATGACTTTCCTGACCATTATTGGACGACATACGATACTATGACGTTTTTGACCCTTTTTGACAGTTTTTGGACGACATACTATACTATGACGTTTTTGACCATTGTTGGACGACATGCTATACTATGACTTTCCTGACCATTTCTGGACGACATACTTTACTATGATGTTATTGACCAATTTTTAAAATGTTTGGAAGATATACTATACTATGATGTTTTTGACCACTTTTTACAATATTTGGAAGGCATAATGTACTATGATGTTTTTATCAAATTTTGGACGACATATGAAGTGTTTGGTCATTTTGTTTTAGTGTAAAAGACAGAAATTGACAACAAGGAAAGAGACAACATTTTTCTCCATAAATAGTTTTTTGTTTTGTGGAAACAATGATCACAGAATTGATGGAGTTACAATGACTCCAGTTCACGTTGAATTGGTCCTTAAGAAAGGTTATGAAAAGTCCTTCATGTAAACATATAATCAACAGTGTTGTATAAAGTGTGTGTGTTTGTGTGGTGGAGCTGATCGTCTTCTCTGTTGTCGCTGCAGTAACAAAGGCATGGACCATCTGTGCACCATGAAGAGGAAGAACGTGGTGTTGGTGTACGATCTTCTCCTGGAGATGTTGGACGCTAACACGTCCGGTGGCGGCAGCCGAACGTCGTCGTCTCCCGCTTCTGATGTTAACTCTGAGCTGCACCACTTCCCCCCCTCCTCCTCCTCCTCAGTGTCAAGCTGACTCAGAGCAGAACCCTGAAGACCACATCACCACGTTGCCTCCACGGAAAGCAGCCGATGATCAGATCCTGGACCGACGCATGCAGGCTCTGCTGTTCCAGACATCAAACGTTCTGATGACGTCTCACACGAACGGCAACGAGTAAGTTGTTTTTCAACGAGAAGTTGGTCAGATAGAAAGACTTTAGAGAAGTCACAAATGTGTTTCATTACCGTAGTAGACAATGAATTGTAACGTTGTCCTCGTCTTTACTCACAGCTACATGGATCCAGATCGGTGGCCTCTGGACTCGAGGGACAACAGTCTGTCAGACGTCGTCACGTCTGAGCGAGCGATCACGGAAACCATGTCGGACGAGTGACGAGGACTGAAGGACGGAGACGAACTGAGAGTCCACAAGCTCCAACGATCAAAAAAGAGAGAAACAAAGATGTGTTTGGAGGTAACGTTGAGGCGTGACGTTCAGATGTCCTTAATCTCGGACAAATGCAGAGACGTTTTTGATTGAATGTGTATTTAGTGTGTGTTAATATTTCCTGTGAATGTGCACTACAGTCCGTGTCCTTGGGGGACACTGCTGAACCTCTGCCAGTCAAGTTTGTAGTCTTTTTTTGATACAATCTCGTATTTGTACGTTTTTCGTGTCGCGCTCTGAGGACGATGGTCGTGGTGTCTTAAAGTCAAAGATGAATTCAAGGAAATACTAACCAAATATATTAGTAGTTCAATCTTTAGCAAAACGTAGTTGCACTTTTAGGAGAACATCCACTCCTGATGTTTTTCAAACGGACTTTGTGTCACGGCCACGTGGACATTTGAAGGCACCATGATGGGTTCAGTCCACACGGGGGCGGCGTTTGTGTAGTTCACCCACGACTTTTTCTACTGTGTTTGTACAAAAACCTTTTAAATGTCAGTGATGTGGAGAAGCTGCAGCCGTCGAGTCGTTTGTTATTCCTAAACGACTGTTAAAAAAATGGAATGTGTTTTCCTTACGAATGTTCAGGTCAAACTGAAGCTGAGTTTACGTGATCGCAGCTCAGGTGAATTTAAAGTGGAATAAGTAGAGAAACAAACTATGCAATTTTTCAGAGTTAGTTTGTTCTTTAAAATGACTACAAATTGGACGTGAAGTCGTTGGGAAGCATTTTAAGAAGTGTTCTAATGTTAGTGACAGTCGTTGCACTAAGGACAAAAAATTTCCTTTTTAAAATGAAGCTGTAAAATATATAGTAATTTCAGTGAGGTGATTTTTGACTGACATGTGGTGGAATTATTAATGTCAAAGGCAAATGGATACATAATTAAAGGTGCATTATGTAATAAATGTAAATCAACTGGCCATGAAATCCTCCTAATATGTCACAGAGACTAAGGAATAATGTTCATATAAGAAACTGAAGTCAACAACAACAGTACAGGCAAAATGTTTGTGGTAAAAGAAAAGATTTGCAGACTGCCAATTATGTTTATGTTTTGAAATCATGTTTTGGCATGTGGCGCCACCTACTGCCGTCTACCAATCATTGCAGTCAGTAGAGTCTCAGCTGCCGAGCAACCACAGGTTGCCAGTGATGTGAAAAAAGGAAACCTAAAAGACGTCAGTATTCTGAATTTGAATGTAGTAACTGTTTTTGGCCAAATTTTTACATATGGCACCCTCAACATGGCAGGAAAAAGTCTAATAATTATTTTCAATGTAGGTCTTGCAAAGTGACTAAAAAGATGTAGAATAATTCTAGGCTGACTTAAGTCAATGATTAACAGCAACAAAGATTTTAGTGAAATACTGACACTCGTGTTCCTTGGGACAAAAATGTCCTTAGTACAAATGATGCTTAAAAAGACCGTAAAGAGTCAGTGAGGTGATTTGTTTGTGACCTCATTAAATAGGAATGATTTGAAGCAAACGAAAAAGCTAAATAGTAAATGTAAATGACATTTTTAGTAGTTGCTATGAATGAGCTTCAATGGGACAATGTTTGTGCTTAAAGGCCTGAGTGTAACATCTGTTTGTAAACAGCACAGACAGAGTTGAAAAGATGAAAGAATAATGTGGAGGAAAGTAGTAAATGTCAATGGAAGTGTTTAAAATGTGATAAAACACAGTTTGTAAAAAATGTGAAACTGCGACGATGTTTTGTCTCCAAAGTAAAAGAATGTTCCCAAAGTTGAAGTAAATGTCGGTGAAAACTGTTGCTATAAATTCAGCTTTAGCGCCACATGATTTCTGATGTTCAGTCTCTGTCTTGATGTGTGTGGATTATACATGCATGAACACAATGTTTAAATGTGGATGATTTGTTCAGATGAACCTGAGATTACAGTGAAAAGACAGCAGCCAAAAAAAATAGTGTCAAACAAAGCAGTTTAGTGTCTTTAGTGTTTTGGACAAATCTGTACATGCCATAAATAAGTGTTGACAAAATAAATCCAAACTTTACACAAACGTTTGTCGTCTGTTTGCGTTTGTCGCGGTTATTTCGAAATGAATGAATGTTTATGTTGAAAAACATTGATGTTTTCAGTTGGATGTCAGTGAAGAAGAGATTGTCAGGTAATATCAGTCATGTACATTTCTGACAACAGCAAGAGAAGTACTTGAAGTGAATGTAATGTTTTGTGTTTGCAGGACTTGACCTCATGAGCACAGGGGATTGTGGGTAAGTTTGCCCTGTTTGAAATGATTGTTGACATTTGTTGTGTTAGTGACATGTTTAAATGAAAGTGTAGTGTAAAGAAAAGCAGTGTGAAGTTGATGTAGAATAACGTGGACGGTATTGGTTTGTAAATGTACGTCAACTAGACTTTGAAAGTGAGTGAATTAGATGATTGAAATGAAGGTGTTTGTGTTGGTTTTCCAGTTAGTGTAAAAGAAAAGCAGTCATTGGTTATGTAGCTTTTTGCCAAACTTGCAGTCGTCTGAGAAGTTGATGCTATGGTGATGTTGTACTGTGAAAGCAGGACATGAAGTAGAAGGAAGTAGAAATGAAGGAAGTAATGAATGTATGTCCAAGCAGAGCTAACAAAACATGTCAATAACGGACATTTTAAAGTGTTGTCTTGCTCTCAGGCTAAGTGTTGAATGTCACGATGGAGATGATTGTTTGAATGTCAACATCAGACAGTAGTAGTAGTAGTAGTAGTAGTAGTAGTAGTAGTAGTAGTAGTAGTTGTTGTTGTTGTTGTTGTTGTTGTTGTTGTTGTTGTGGTGGTGGCTGAAGCTCAGGTGAATGAATGTATGAGTGTTTCAAAGAAAAGAAAGATGTCGATCTTTGTTCGTCCACAGTGAAAAGTGTTTGACACTGTGTTGAAAATATCTGTGAGTGTTTATCATTTGTGTTTTCAATTGTCTAATTCATAGACTGTGACAAAGGTCAAGTCTGCTGATGTTGTACAAACCAAAAGTGTTGACGTAATTGTGGATTAACTAGTTTGTGATTGTTTGGTAATGTTGTAAGTTGATTTAATAAGACAGCAAAGGTAAAACATGTAAAGGATATTGTCTGACAGTGAGAATTACCCAGAACGGTTGAGTGCTTGTTTGGTTCATCTGTGTGTTTGAGTTGAGATTGACTCCGCCCCCTTACACACAGCAGTCCCGAGTTAGTGATCAGTGAAGGTGATTAAAGGAGAGAGTCTTCACCTGTGTTTGTCTGTGAGAGTCTGAGAGGAGGTGGAGATGCTGTGGTGAGTTTGTCATGGATTGTTAGATTGTTTGGTTATGATGTAGTTACAGGTGAAGTTGGTTTTGTGTTGTTGTGTATTAAGTGTTTGTTTGTTGTTGTTGTTGAAGTTTGTTGAAAGTCAACATGAACATGAGTAAGTTTGAAATAAAGTAATGGCTTTAGTTTGGAAATGTTGAATGTGTTTGTTGTTGAGTTTAAGACTTTTGCAAAGTATATGTGAGTGCTGTGTGGTTGTGTGGTGTTAGTGTAATAGTAATTATGACAAAGTGTAAAGGAACCTTTTGTAGATTGTGTAGAATGAAATGTGTTGATGTTGTGTGAACGTTTGACAATGTAACAAAAGAGCGTAGTGAAGTTTTAGCGTGAGGATCAGTGGGTCGTTACTTTGTTACGTTTTGTGTGTTGATTGTAATAACAAAGTTGATGGAGCGGTTGAGGGCCATCATTGTTTGTGTCGATCATAGTTGTGGTCGTCATGTGAGTGGAGGTCCGTTGGTGTATCTCAGCATGGGGTAGAAGGAGCGAGCGAAGTCGTTGGACGTCGTGCAGCTGAAGTCGTCTTGTCGACGGGGACGAGACACGTGAGGACGAGGAAGAGGAGGTGCAGAGGGAAAACAGTTCTGAGGACACGGACCAGGAAGGGACGACGACGATGGTGTGGAGATGAGTCTTTGTGCTGTGGCCTGTGAGAGGAGGACAGAGAGTTGGTGTGATGTTTGCGTCACTGTAATAATAAATGGTAATGTTGAAACATGGCTGTGTTGTGGTTGTGTGTTTGTACCTGTAGTTATTGTATTAAGCAGTTGCTGTAAACACGATACTGTTGCTGAGGCGTAACCCAGCGTCAGCGCTGACTCGCGCTCTTCTCGGAACACGGACCCGTGTTGACGTTGAACAGCTAACTTCAGTCGATCCTCAGGTCAACTGAAGTTAGCAAAGCGCTGGTTCTGGGTCCCACATCGGGGACACAGGAGTTCTTGATCCCGAGCTGCCTCAGTGATGCGGAGCGACCACACGAGGCAGCAGAGGACAAGGACCTCCTGTGTCCGTGCTGTGAGACGCACAGAGAGAGCGAGTGGATCTCTACTGTCTGTCGAACCAGAGGATGAGTCCGAGAGACATGTTCCTCTGTCGTGGTTCTTCCCGATCCCAGAGAGCAGCAGCAGCTGAACAGAGTCGCTCTTAGCACCTTCTCAGGTGTGCGTAATCTGTGCAATCGAGCCCGAGCGGTGAGGCTTTCCCTTAAAAGCCATTTTCCCAGGCGACTGCCGGCGACTGACGAAGACTGACAAAGACAATAGGAGTCTTGCAGGAGTCTAAAAGGAGTCGACAAAGGAGGCGCCACACACTTTTTTTCAGGTACCGGGAGGACAAAATTGGGCACTTTTTTGCACTAAAACCCTTTTCCCACTGTTACAGGTCTTACCTTTCTCCAGGCTGGGAACCATCTTCGCTCTGAAAGACACACCGCAGACTTCAGGTGCTACAATTTACACGTTTCCTGCAACATATTCACTGCATTTGCTCTTAAAAGCTACTAAACCACATGCAAAACCTCCCTTCAGGCTCCATTTGCACCCTCACACATGTTAGCCTAACTTTTCTTCTCCTGCAGCAAACCCCACAGAGTCACCCCATCGTGGTCACTCTGTTCGGCCCTAAACAGCTGCTCAACTAGCACTTTCTGTCTAGCAAGACTTCAGACTGTATTTCCACCTTTTAACAGCTCTGGAAGGTTTGTTGAAGCTACCTCGAGGCCCGACTCCAGCCTGAGCACATGGACCAGCAGCTGAGGTTTGTCTACTCGTTACTACAACTACTACTCTAACATGTGCTACATAACATTTTATGTATGTATGTCAAATGCCTTTTTCACTTCATGAACATTACAAATGTTTGATGTCAACTTTGTGGTGAACGCAAAAGGACACATTCCGTCCATGCTTTGCTCATATGTATCTGATGTATTCCCTCAGTCTTATTGTACTTGCTCTAAACATCATGCTTTTGTATATTTGCACATTTTCCTGTTTAGCCCACTACATCAGTGTTTCTCCATTCCAGTCCTCATGGCTCCCCGCCATGTTTTACATGCTGCCCTGCTCAGACACACCTGATTCGACTCAAGAACTCGTTCTCAAGCTTCTCCAGAACTTCACTACAAGACACCTTTGGAATCAGGTATGTGGGAGCAGGGCTGCATCGAAAACATGGCAGGGAGTCCTGAGGACTGGCATTCTCAAACACTGCACTAAATAAACGACTGAAAAACACTCAATACATTCTCTTTGTACACACGTCTCTTCTTACTGTCGTACTAACGGGATCATTTCTGTTTACACCCCGTGACTTCATCTGCTTGCAGTAGTCGCAGTGGCCACCGTGACGGAAGGATTACAGCTCTATCCACTTGTATGAACTCTTTCCTGTTGACTTTACTTTAACCTGAACCCCTTTTACAACCACAGAGATCACCAGTGACACCACAGCACACGTGTATTTCACATCACCATAACTCCTCGCTACTTTGTGCTACTGCATTCGTTCCAACAACCCCCAAAAGCTGTGAAACAGTCATTTCTGATGCTTTTCTCATTACAGGATCGCCGCTCGTCTGACTTCTTCAGACAGATTTCTGTTGGTATGTATCCTCCATATTTGCTCAGGTTAACTACCGACTTCCTCAGGGTTCCGTGCTCGGACCTATTCTTTTTAGCCCGTGACATGTAGCGCATAAATCCACATGTAGCACATCTAACTGATTTTTCATCTCTTACAGTTCTGCTGAAACCACTCAACAACATGAGGTCAGGACAGAAAAAGGACTCCGTTATCCCCAACTCTCTGACGACAACAGCCTTCGCTATGAGCTGTGACAAACCCAGTGATCCACATGGATCCTGGCATCTAAAGACTTTTCACCTTTTTATTCTTGTCATTGTGTATTGTATGTTTTGATTAACATCTACTGCACGTCTGTCCGTCCAGGGAGCGAATCCCTCACCTGTGCTTCTCCCTAAGGTTTCCACCCTTTTCCCTGGTTCCCTGGTACTTTTTCCTTACCCTGGTCTAAGGACAGACGATGTTGCCAACCCTGTCAAGTCCCGTGAGACAAACTATGCTTTGTAAACTGTGACCTATACAAATAAACATTGATTGATTGATACACATTACAGGCATCACAGTAATGACTGAGTGCGGTGTACAAAGAGGGAGGAAAATGCCAGCAACTGCAGATGGCATTTGTGTGACAGGAGGAGGATTCAGTCAAACTTTGCCTCCACTTTATTACAGGTCAGCAAAGTTTTACCAGGTTATTCTGTGTCAAGAAATCCTCATCTTGTTCATAACGGCGTTACTGTTTCATCGCAGCTTTCAGGGCCCGTTTAAAACATTACAATTGCACAAAGTAGCACGGACTTGCAGTCATTTCAAATACACATGGACCACAGTGTCCCTGTGGTTGTAAAACAGTGAACGTGATCTCACCACACTCAGCTTTAGCTACACTGACATTACAAACTGCATTAGTGTGTGTACCTCGCGTAGCAGCAGGTCATTGTTGACTCGTTCCACACCGACACTGTCCCTCTCAAAGCAGCTGAAGGTCACTTCCTGTCACAAACAAACAAACACTTTTCAACCACTTCACAGAGACTGTTCACCTCTGACCTCATCTTCGTATAATCATCTGCACCAGATCACAACTTCCTGTCAGAAGATTGACTATAGGGTGAGGACTCTGCACAAACCACCGTCTAATTCACTCACACAGATCTTCACTTTGACTCGATATCACCTGACTTTTCACTGTTAACGTTTTTAAATCATTACAAACGTTGGATTTCCTTTGACAAATGGACATTACTCACATTGATTATATTTCTCAAGAGCTGCATTAATGACTTCATCCCTGACTTAAGTCATTCATCATCTGCTGATTCACTTATACTCTTTTTCTGACATTTTCCTGCTTTTTCATTGCTTTATAAGTATTTTGCTCCACAACAAAAAGACACCATCTGTAGACGCACTATTTGACAAACACTACTCACCATTTTATTGAGAAAATAATAGTCAATCCCTTCAAACTGCATGACTTTCTTTAACACAAACATCACTTCCTGGATCAAACCCACACTAACATACCGCTCTCTGCTGCAGAGCGTCAAGCTTGGCGTCCGTCTGTCGCAGCAGGAGGCAGAGCTTGTTGCCAATGACGTGAACTTTCACTTTTGCCTCCACGCTCTTGCTGCTTGTGGCCTCCAGGAGGAGATGTGACGACGACACCTGACCCTGCCGAGTTCGCAGGTCACCCTGCAGTTCCTGCAGCAGCCACAGGGGGGGCCACAGAGACACGTCATCACTGTTTCAATAATTTATTCAATGTGGTTAATCTGACATTAAAAACACATTTTACATTTACACATTTAATAACACATTTCCAACACATATCCTTAGATGATTTGCTAACTCACCGTCAGAGCGTCTCTGTGACTCAACAGAACAGAGTCTGATGCAGCTTCACTGACGTTGATGGTGTGAAGCTTCTTCTCAGCCTGAGCAAGCCACAGCAGCACAGAGTGAAGACTCTCATGAAACTCCTCAACGAACAAACAAACAACAACAACAGGGTCAGAGGTCACAGTCAAGCTGAGAGACCAGGCAAGACTCTACCCCCTGATCTGACTAATGTGTGTGACAAGTTTCTGTCTATGCCTACAATGCCACATTTACAGGACTTTTCGCTTTTCACCAATAAACCTCATTCTTTTCCGCGTTTCTCACCTATTAACTGTCAAGCTGAAATTATTACTCCATCATTACATTAATCTGAAACTATTTCTAAGGCATTGAAGCACGTTCGTCATGCTGTTTCAAATGTGACTCTTTTCTACTTTCCTTGGTCCGTAAAAAACACCAATAACAGGTTTGACAAACACTGATCAACATTTTCTGACCAAACCACTTATCCAGAAAATAAATGCTTCGGCAAATCACCTTGAGTTGCACACCTATTTCCCTGTGGAATTTCATGGTTAACATTAAAAATCACAGGTAACAAATGTGATTCTAAATACTTTGACCATGAAAAGCCCTGCACTAATTTTCTCAGTGTATGCATTGTGTGACAAATACAGTAATTACATATGTACATCATAATAAACACGTTTTCAAAGGACTTCTCTGAATACTAACTAGGCCACACAGACATTTTCCCACTTCAGTGTTAAAGGATTAACAGAAAGTCGTCTTTTCGCACACATGTCAAAGACACATCCGTTCTACAAATCACACTTCTCTTCTCATTTCCCTTCATAAACTCTTTTCAAACCCTCTGTGTGTCTGTGTTCAACTCGTCATGTCTGACCTGACACTGCATCAGTGCCATGTGTACACTCCGCCCCCAGCTCTCCAGGCCGCCACACGCCTCAGTCCAGCGACGTTGGCCACGCTCAGCGCCTCCTGCAGGTCGCTGCTCGGGAGATGACGAGCGTTGAGGTTGACGGAAATCACGAGACGTTTGGAGCCGCTGAAGGCTTTCTGTATCACCTGATCGCAGCAGACGCACAGAAGGGGCAGAGCTTAGCTTCATAAAGTCATTTGCATTCGGGACATTAACATTTCTGACTCAGTTTTCACTTCATTTCTATATAAATGTCATTATTCTGCATTGAAACAGGCTACTTATGATGAAGAAAAGTAGCAGAAGAGACTTTTTCATCACCTTCACTCTTTAAGAACAACTTTCTAACCTTTAATTCATCTCCAAGCTGCAATTACATTAAAACTACTATCTGAATTGAAAGTTTCCAGGTCAATGACTATATTTTGACCTTTTCACGCTACTTTCTCCATCTTTTACATTTATATTTCTACTCATTCAATCCTACAAATGTAAGCTCCCTATGGTTTGTCCACCGCTGACCCTTTTGCTACTGTCAAATTATTTCTGTCACTGCAGACATCTCACATCATTTACTACAATAATTTACATGTTTCTTAGCTCTTTTTTTCCTCATACTTTACAAAACATCACTGTTTCTTCTTTCTACAGATAATAATCAAATAAGACTTCCTTTTGTTGCCATTTAATGACCAACATCTGACAGTCAGCGTGATAGAAAAACTTCTGTTAATGATTTTAAGACATGAAATTAGTCCTTTTCACCACAACATCAACTCTTTTTGGTATCTTTTCCATGCCGACATGTGGCGGTCGCTAATTCTCAAGACCCATGTCTGTCGGGAGAAACCGCTGTGGCTAAAAAACCCCCCACGTGGCGCGTGATACTACGAGCTGGGCGGACATGATGGACGAGGAATACGCAGACATGCCGCCACTCTTCGAGGAGCTCCCCGACGCAGAGCCGGGGGAGGATGCTGAGGGCCACGCCAACTCAGACATCCTCAATTAAGATGGAATGGAGGACGAGGACGATGCCACTTTCCCAGTGCAGTCTCGCCCCTCCGGTGCACCTGAGGTCGCTCCTCCAGCTGACAGCAGCCTTTACGATGTTTGTAAACGAGCTGCAGCTAAGCTGGGAATACAGTGGCCTGCTGTACAGGACGCAGGGGACACTGAGAGGGACCACCAGCCAAACAGCTCCTTCCAGCCGTGCCCGCGTGCTTCAAAGAAATGAGCCGCTTTTGGTCCTGTCCCTTTAAGAATAACTCCCTGCAAAGCGCTGCTCTAAACTGAAGATCCATGGGATGAAAGAGCTGGGGCTGTCCAAACCCCCGGTAGTGGAACCTTCAGTGGCTCACCATCTTCACCCTGATCACCGCTCTGTCTCAGCCTCCTCTACCATCTCTCTGCCCAGCAAAATGGAATGAGTCACATCTTCCATTTTCTAGAGGATGTATAAATATGCAGCACAGTCAGTCTGCTCCCTCAATGCAGTTACACTGCTGTCTGCGTACCTGGCTGAAATTTTAGACAAGATGGGCTGACAATTGGACTCCGGAGCACCAAATCCAGCTCTTTGGGATGAAATCTGTGTGGTGAGTGACCTCATCCTGCGCTCATCCAGGGGAGCAGTGCAGGGCAGCGGCCGAGTCATGGGCCTTGCTGTCTCAGGTGAGAGAGCGCTGTGGTTGAACCACTCCAGCCTGAGTGAGGCACAGAAGGCGGAGGTTATGGACGCCTCATAAGACCCCGCCAAAGGTCTGTTTGGCCCAGCTTTGGAGAGAATGAAGGAAACCTCCACACTCACAAAGCAGGAGGGTGAGGCTTTTGACCTCTGTCTGCCTAGGAGACAAACTCCTCGCCCCCCTCAGGCCGCCAAGTCCAGCTTTGCAGCCACAGGGGGAAACTCAGGGTCCCGACAAGTTAAAGTGTTACCATGTACTACAACCATGTTCAAAAATGGTACAAATAAGGGAGAGAGGGAGCTCACGCTCCACCAGCGAGACACAACTCTCACAGAGTCACGGGGGTGACGTCACCGCAGCTCGACAGGGGACCTCTCTCTGCCAGAGCGGACAGTGAAACACTGGCTTGCGGAGATACATCTGTTGCTATGCAACCGACCGTGGCCATTGCCTCTCCGCAGGGACCTCCTGTCGCAGGCGGGCGGAGAGATTTTTCATCCTCATCCAGAGCGCAAGGCTCTGTGGGCCTGACCCGTGAACAGGATGAGGCCAACACAGAAAAGACGACTCCGCTAACCACAACAACCTTCACTGCACACTGTAACAAACCCACTGATCCAGATGGACCTGGCATTTTAAGACTTTTCACTTTCTATTCTTTGGTATTGTGTATTGCATGTTGTGGGTAACATCTATTGCACGTCTGTCCGTCCAGGGAGTGGATTCCTCACCTGTGGTTCTCCCTAAGGTTCCTACCTTTTTCTTCCCCAATTATAAAGGTTTCTTTTTTGCACCTGATAGTTTTTCCTTGCCCTGCTCAAAGATCTTCATTGATTGACTTTGCAGACTGCTGACCTCATCCTTGTGACATCATCATCACCATCATCATCTGCACCAAACCACTACTTCCTGTCAGACAGTTTCTGGTGAAGAAATTACCAAACTACTCGGCACAAACCACCATCTAATTCATTCACACAGATCTTTACTTAGCCTACATATCACCTCCTTTTAATCACTTGTTTCCTGTACAATCAATTTCAATCTTTACAAAATCTATATTTTCTTCTACACATGACCTCAATCTTTGACACATTACACATTTTTTAGATACAACTGACCACTAAAGACCTCCTACAATGACTTCTTCCATTACTAGAGTAATTCATCATCGCTGACTCAGTTTGAAAATGTGTAATTTTTCTACATTTCAATCAGCTTTTCACACCTTTTCCCACTTCTTAAATGACAATGTTTTCTTTTTTTGCGCCACAAAACAAAGACAACATTACAACTTCATTTCTTTCACTTTGTCAACAAACACAAGGCATTCAACCAACACTGACCAACATTTTTCACTAATTAGCTATTCTATTCAACGCACAAAAACATCTCATTTCATTTCAACAAACCTTTCGCAAACAACATTCTTCATACAAAAACACCATCTACATCAACGTACCACTCTCTGCTGCAGCACCTGAAGGTCAGCGTCCGCCTGTCGCAGCACAACGCAGAGCTTGTTGCTGCTGACGTGTACTTTCTCTTTGGCCTCCAAGAGGAGCTGTGACAAGATCTCCTGCAGCAGGGAGGCGACAAACAAAGGTTATCAATTAGCTCATTATTACAACTGTTTCATCTGAGATTTCAAAGCATATTTTACATCACACTTGGTCATTAGCACAAAACGAAACAAACCACAATACTGGTTTAATGTATCAGTTCATCTCCTGGTATTCATAAAACGTACACTTATGCAGTTGTGCTCATACATTACCCTGACAGATTTCATTACTTGTTGCCCATTCGTCAGATAATATGAACGAAAACACATATACTTTTCTTTCACTCGTGGTTAGTGGTTGGCTGAAATAATTTATTGTCAAACAAACGTGTTTACTCTTTCTTTAAACCATACTCGCATTGCAAACTACCCAAATGACCCCGATCCAAACTTTACATTCCCTGCTTATTTGGTCTAACAACATGCACGAAACTTCACACAAACACATTTCACGTGGCTATCAAAGGAAAACATCTTCAGGAAAGGGACATAAGACACTATCAGCTGTTTTCAGAATGCCAATCAGCTCTGTTCTAACTCTCATTAACAGGTGGAAAACGAGAGCTCCTGTCGACACCACAACACAGTCGGGTAGACCGACTACAATTCCAGCCACAACTGCCAGGAACCTTGCACACTCAGGAAGCATTTGTACAAAGGCAGGCTGCATGGCCAAGTTGACAGAAGATAGCCATTACTATGCAGATGCCACAAAGGATCCCGCTCACAATACGAAACCAAAATCCAGCACTAAGTCATTTGGAGTGAACACACCAACACTGAACTTTTTGACGAGGACTCAACAAGGCCTACGAATGCAGTAACTTCGCGATAAATAACAGAGGGCTCGTCAGCCTGGAAACTGCACGTGGGACGTAATTGGACGTTCCGACGTAACAATGATCCAAACCGCAAGGCCGAGTCCACCTGTCGTTGCCTACGGCAACATAAACAAAGGTTCTGGAGTGGCCGTCTCTGTCTCCTGACCTCAATATCATTGAGCCGCTCTGAGGAAACATCACACGTGCAGATCGCGCAAGACAGCCCAAACACTTACAGGAACTGGAGGCTGGAGACAAAGAGCCTCATCCACAACTACCATTAACACTTCAAGCTGTCATTGATGTTAAAGGGGGCAACACGCAGTATTTACAACTGGGGTATGTAAACTTTTCATCGGGGTCATTTTGGGTACTTTGTGTTGTCACTATGATTTAAACAGAGTAAACACAGTTGTTTGATACAGTAATAATTCACTGCAGCCAACCACAAACCATGAAGACAAGTTTTTGTGTTATCATTCGTATTCTCTGACAAACGGTTAAGAAATCATACATTCTGCCAGGGTATGGAAACACAAGTGTAAGCACAACTGTAGATTATCATCACATTAAACATCAAATTCCTATATCAGATTCCTACAAACTTTACAATGGAACAAATTGGTGCTGTCAGACGATTAAAATATTTAATCGCCATTAATCGCATTAATGTCATAGTTAACTCGCAATTAATCGCAATTCATCTCACATTTTTATCTATTCTAAATGTCCCTTGATTTCTTTTTGTACCATTATTTTTCCTCATTTTAATACTCTTATCAACATAGAAAAGTGGATTCGCTTGCTTTGTGTGTGCGCAAGCGAGCAAGGAGCTGTGTGTGTGTGTGCGCGCGTGTGTGTGCGTGAGGAGCTGTGTATGTGTGTGCTGTAGGAGGTACGAGAGGTACGTAGGTGAAGCAGGAAGTAATGTGTTGTTTACATTAGCGAGCTGCAGGTGAATATCACCGTCGCTCTGCATATGTTGAGTTATTCCTGTCATTGTGATAGAGCCGCACAATAATAACAGAGTCTGTGCATCACCCCCAGTGTTGTGAATAAAGAGCCGTTCTTTAACGCAGACGAAGTCCCGTGGTTTAATGTGTTGTTGCCGTAACAAGCTAATCCGAGCTGAAGGAGCTAGCAGAGAAGCGCTCGCCATCCGCTCAAAACGAAACGTTTACTCTTTACTTACGCGAGCCGACTACTCTTTGACCGGCTCGCGCAGTGTGTCTGATGTTTTGTTTCCGGTCTATCTAGATCCAGTGTGGTGTTGTAGTTGTTCTACCGTTACTAGTTGACGCAACATCTTGCGAAAAAACTACAAAGATTGCTCGGCCAGAAAGAGCGCTAATCGCGTTTAACTGACAGCACTAGAACAAATGCTTTGAGTTACATTCTCAAATGTCACTCGTTCACACTTGCTGACATTCTTCTTTCCATTTAATTCTGAATTTCTGATATTTGGTGTCAATATTTCACATTAAACTCTACATTTTCACACAACACACAACTGTTGGAAGACAGACAAATTAAAACATTTCCTCTCATTCATGAAAAAATGTTAACAACATTAAAGACGTTAAATGTGTGTGTGTGATTGTGTGTGATCTGTACTGTACTTTTGCTGCACAACTAATTGCCTCATTGGGGAACAAATAAAGTACCTTGACTTGATGTGACTAAAATGCAGGTACATGCTTCAATATCTTGCACTTTTTCTATCATTTGTATGAATCATTCTAAAAACTCTCATTGCAAAATCTACTTACTTACTACACTGAACTCAACATATTTACTCCATATTTCACATTACCACATTTACTTGTTTAAATCTGTTGCTTCCAATTACATTTCAAATATAGAATTATAATGAATGTAACTACATTTACGTTAACATAATAATACAAATATTCGAACATTTTATGCTACAAAAAGTCACGAATGTTCAAAACATAAAAAAACACAGTTACACTCGGAATTCTAAATAATTAGCATAGATGTATAATCTTAGAATTTGCTCACTCACCGACAGTGGGTCTCTGTGACTCAGCAGAAGACAGTGTGCTGCGGCATCGCTGACATTGACGACGTGAAGCTTCTTCTCAGCCCAAGCGAGCAGCAGCAGAAAGGGAAGAGTCTCGTGAAACTCCTGAACAAACGACAACAACGGGGTCAGAGGTTAGATGCCACACTCGAGCTGAGAAAACAGGTGAGGCTCCGCTCCCTTCGTCGTTTCTTTTTTTCCTGCATGTTGGTCACGCTTAAATGTTTCACATTATCCTACAAATGAAAACATTACCCTCTACCGGGAGCAGCCTAACCATGCTAATCCTAACAATTTTTATCACTCTGCAACCAAGATTTGCGGATCCAGTCCCAAAATAAGAGCAAAACAACAACTCACTTTCAAGAAATGACAAACACAAATGTTGTCTAAGCTTTGCCGTTTAGCAAAACAAGCTATCTTCACCAGAAGAAAACCGCTTCCAATTAAGAATTACACTTCCCAGCATGCTCTTCCCAGCATGTCCACACAAATGCATCATATGCATTTGTGTCCTTTCACTCCCTAATCAAGTCTTTCACATGCATGTGGAGACCACGGCCTGATTCTATCAGTTTAGAGGTTTAAAACAAGCTGTCAATCACCCAAATTATTGACCAAGGTAAGCCAGAGCTATGGCACTGCATAACTGAACATGCTGCAGTTTTTACAATTTATAGCAACCAGTTCTTTTTAGATTAATAGTGACATATAAATTAGGGATGCACCGATTAATCGGCCAGTCAGTCAGAATATTCCGATTTTAATAAGCAGATCAAATGCACCCGCATCGTGCAGCATCAGCAACACATGTGCACGCGGCTACACGCACATGTAGTAGAGTGTAGGGCTGGGTGGTATACTGGTTCACACTGAATACCGTTATTTTTTCGTTATGATATGAATTTTTAATATACGCCCATACCGCTGTATTTGATTACACAACGCGCAGCCGCGGCGCTACTCGCTCTGCATTTGTTTCAATCACTGAATGAAGCCTGTCATATTTAAGACAAGAGTCAGGACCTTAAATCACTTGCACAAAACTTTTGATCAGCATTTGTTTGTTTGTCATTTAAACCTATGTGAGGAGAGAGCGCGAGGCATTGTTGGCACGGGGCGGGAGAGAGAGCGAGCGAGAGAGCGAGCGAGAGAGCGAGAGAGAGAGAGAGAGATCAGCGCTCTTGGTCATTAGTTAATTTACTTATTTCTGTCTAGGTGCTATGTTGTGAAATATGTTGTGAAATATGTTTAAACTTAAATAAACTACACATACAGGTAGTGATTCGTTTTTGTATTTTTAGTTGGATATTGGATGTGAACAACATGGTTCCATAACACTGCACTTTTGAGATGTGTGTGGATATTCCACAGCATTATTTAGTTCTACTTTATAATGGTAATCTGTTCAAAACGTCACACTTTAAGTTATTATGTTCCATGGTACCATGTTCAAATGTATCATGACAATTGTTTTTGTATTTTTATATATACTTCTATTTTATAGTGATTCGTTTTTGTATTTTTAGTTGGATATTGGATGTTAAAGCTGAAGTAAGTAGTTTATAGTGCCATCTAGAGGACAGGCTGAAATTTACAACAAAGAACTGCTCCTCTGCTCACCCCCTCCCTTCCCTGAGCGCTACGGTATCCTCAGCCGGTCAAATGTCGACCTCGTCGTCTTTCTCCGTGTCAGCAGATGAGGTTCGTGAGGCGAGGGAGAGGGCGAGCTACCGCAGCCGTAGCAGACGAAGCGGAGAGAGAGGAGGCGGGACTTCCGCTACAAGTAAAGCAACGCTTGTTTTATTCTCTCGCATTTGTCCTTACAGGCTCCCGTAGAAACATGGCGTCTCGCTGCTAACAGTGGCTATGCAACCGCGGCCCGTGACCATGTTATTTTACATGACTTTTTGAAACACTACGAAAATGAAACAAAAACTATTATACAGCGACTAGACAATGCAGGAGCACATAATATGTATAAAAAAGTGGATTTTGGGTCATATAAACCCATAAATACTACACAGTGTCCCTTTAACTGATTGTATTTCTATGTTAAAATGTTCTATTAAAGAGAAAAGATGCAAAAATATATATCTTTCTGTATGCTGAAATGTGGTTTAAGAAATTGAAATCGGAATCGGCTAAAATCGGTATCGGCAGGTCAAACTTCTTGAAAAATCGGAATCGGCCCCAAAAATGGCAATCGGTGCATCCCTAATATAAATAACATTAAATGGATTGTAATAATTTTGTACCTAAGACATCTCAAATGGCACAGATGGTGCCAAACTGTGCCAAGAGCCGAGACATCTCTTTACTAAATCCTGTCATTTCACTCTGCTTCACTGCAGCATCAGACTTTGCACAGCTCATGTCCACATGTTGTTACATGACCTCTATGCATTTCTTAGCTCCTACTGCATATTTAAAAAGTCATATTTACTTTTAAATGCAATACTTTTTTAGGCAAACAAATCTTTTATTTATGCTGTCTTCAATGTGCATTTACGCTGACACAGTGGCATCTACAGTCAAACTTACACCTCTGGTGGAATCTCACAAGATAACCAAGCTGATCCACATAGAGCTTGTAACTGCACAGATTTACTCCATTTTCAAGCTGAGACTCCAAAAAGAGGGTCAGGGAAGAAGAGGTTAGACAAAGACAACCCAAGTAAAAACAAAACGCAGCTTCTATTCCATTCTTCCTGACCACCAGAGACGGTATGCAATATCTGGATATCCATCGCATGCATGCACAGATCGTGACGTAATACCAACAAAGTCACGTGACCTGGGTGCTGCAAGCCACCTGCATAAAGGAGGCTGGCACCCAGCAATCATCTCCTTTTCATCTTCTCGCATGTGTTTTTTTTTGGATTATCTGTTGTGTCCTATCGTGCGTCTAAACTCACCTTGTGCGTTTCTCCGTAGACATGGCACAGATGTTCCTCCAGCTTCAGTCCAGACTCCGCAATGTCTGCTGGATGGCGTCGCTCTCCAAGTAGCTGCTGTCGTGTCGTGGAGCAGGGCGTCACAGAGCGTCAACGCAGGCGCTCTCCGAGTGCTGCTCGATATTGCTCTGCAGGTCCTGAACGCGACACACAATTAATCCTTCAATGCGTAAAAAAGAGGAAACTGAAATTAATTAAGAAACTATAATCGATGAAAAAACTGGTTCGTTTACATTTATTTTTATTCTTCATTTGTTCTTTCATTCTTACATTCTTTTCTTCCTTCCTACTAACTTTGCAGTTGTCATTTCGTCCCCATTTTCTCACTTTTTTTTTCCTTCTTATGTAATAATCCCTGTTTATCATCTTAATTTTCTTTTTAATTCTGTAATTATATAAAACCATTATTGAAATAAATGCCATTCACTGTTTCTCTTGTGCAAGACTTTATCTTGATCTCACAAGACCGCGAGCTGTTAGCTGTGGTGATGCTAACAGCTGCGCTAACATTCATTACTTTACTTTCTATGATGTAGAAGCAGAAAAACAGATGTTTAAGTGTCGTCATTGTTGCTGAGGAAGAATATTTCTGTTCAGTTTGTTCACATTAAAACAACAGAACAACACTGTTGTCTTCCAGCACCCTCTGCTGGACAGCTTGTAGGCTGGATCGTACAAGGTTGAACAAGTTTTGAGTTTAAATAACCGCACAGTTTTTATTGTGTTGTCACATTTCATAATAAGTGCATTCGTTAGAAATCTACATTTTAAGCAAATTGCAGAATAGTTCCTCCCCTCCACTTAAATCTCTTTTAAATATGCACCTCTACTCTTTGGCCTTCACAGGATAAAAATAGTTAACCCAGACACTTCTATCTAGTTCTTAACATTTGATTACTTCACATTTTTACTGATATTGTATATTATATTATACCTTGCATAAAAGCACCTAATAAAGTTGACATAATTTGACATAAATCTGAATATGGCAAATGAAAAGTGAGAAATGAAACAATCATGTCTTGTCTCTCTCTGAACGAGTCACCTCGTCCTGCAGGCCCGTCGTTGCACTGCCCCACCTGTGGAGGGCGCTCTCTGGGAGTCTGCAGGTTACCTTTATAACCAAACTTGTGTTTTCTTTGCTGTAGTATAATCAATTTAATGTCACAACTCTGACTTTGTGCCTCTCATAATTCCAACTTTAATCTCAGAACTCTGATTTCTTTTTCTTTACCTCAGATTTTCAACTTTAATCTCAGAGCTGACTTTTTCTCCTCAAATGTCCAACTTTCATGTCGGAACTCTGACTCTTTTCCCTCAGAATTGAATTTGAAAAAAACAAAAGTGAAACAAATCCACATGTGGCCCTTATCCAATGAAAAAAATAATCTAAACCTGTCCTTGACGGGGAGACATACCTGCAGCTGTCTTACCTGGTGGATGAGGGACGAGGACAGGTTACGTTGCTTGACGTGCTCCAGCAGAGAGTCCGCCTACTTCACCTGCAGCTGCAGAGACGCCCGCGCCTCATTCACAACCTGTTTAACAGAGATTATGGCTAATTACACATTTTATAATAAGTAATAAAGTGGAATATTTCTACTAGATTTTATTGTTAAATGATCAAATGTTTAAATGTTTTACTGGGAGTGTGTCTGCCTGTTTCATGCTGACTTATCAGTATCGCAAACAACAACAATATTTTAAATAAACAATGATGGAGTATGTGACCATCTGACCATCTGACCTTCTGCTTCGCAGTCTCCTCGTGCCTGGTTCTTGAGCTGCTTCTAAGAACAGCCTGGACCACAGGAAAGACTCCGCTCAGGCCATCGACACACCGCTGAACACACTCTGAGCCCAGGACGGCATTGACCCCTGACCCCTGAGAGGACAGCTCAGTGCCGAGGGTCAACAGCTCTGCTGACGGACTCTGAAGTTTCAAAGACAAATACAATAAAATCACAATCAATTTAATCTGATCCTGTGCCACTGAAAATATGTCTCATGTTATTTCTGTACCCTTAACTTATACATTCTACCCTTATATGTATATTTAATGCAATTTTTCATAATTATTAGGCTGTAATGGCTTTTATTTCCCTTATTTAATCTCCTATAAATACATTTCTTGCTGCTTATTGTTCTTATTCTTATGAACAAAAACACCAACACAAAGTCCTTAAATGTTCATAGCTATCTGGCAATAAATCACTTTCCGAGTTTGTTTGCCTTTTTCAGTTTTATGTTTTTAGGGAATATAATTAATCTTAAATACTGATGCTAATAAATAGAGATCTATTTTTATTTTATAAAAAATATTCTCCAAATGTTGACTACAAGTAAAAATAACTGTGTCGCAAAGACCCTGACCTGCAGCACCTTCAGCTGTTTCCTCGTCCTCCTCGCATTCAGCTGAGTCCAGCAGATGTTTGATGGAGTACAGCGACAAGGAGACGCCGTGCACAAGAAGAAACAAATCCTCGTCCAGCATCTGACGGGAAACATGAAGTTACAAAAATGAAGAAAAAACTGGAAAACTGGAGACAAGACACAAACATAACATGCAAACATCTACTCAGTGAGAAAACAACTTTATTTTTGTTATTATCCGACTCATATGGGTCCAAACATCATATTCTTTCATGTTTACTGTTTCATTCTTTTTGTCATGTGTGATTAAAAAACACGACCTGTGGTGAGACATTAAAAACGACACATTAAAGAGTGGGTTTAATTTCCAGCTCGCTTTTATCATCAGTCAGATTTCAAACAAAAATACATTAGATTTGACATTTGATCTACAAAAACTGGACTCATTTAAACTTTTAATACAAGTATAACTATTTATATTTGTACTATTATTTATTTCCCAAATGTCTGTCACAGTCTTTCACTTCAATTTGATTCCAGCATTTTTATATTTATCCCTTACTGTGAATAACACTACATAGAGATACAATAAAATATATCTAAAACATATACATTAATGTCAATATATGTGTGATACATTTACATTAATAAAAACAAGTTTATTACAATTATATTATTGTGTCTGTTTTGGCCGCCATCTTGAGATGCACTTGTTTTGAGCCTGCAAGACGATTTATGTGATTTAAGGATAACAGAGAATGAGCGTTTAGCCCGATTACATTGTCAAAAAGCTAATACGTTACACGTTGATCTCGAACACCAGTTCTGAATAAGCTACCTTAGCTTACTTAGCTTGTAAAGCTAATGAGGTGTTGCTAAAATCAGACAAACACATTTTTCTCATCACCTGCTTGGCTTAGCTGACAGAGCTTGATAAACGCTAATATTTATATTCGCTACACCTGAATGAAACTGTATAAAACAAAACATTGAAAAAAAATTCAAAGCAAAAGTTAAAACGGTCAAAAACAAAAACCCGAAAGCCTGAAGCTAAACGCTAACACAGTTAAAAACTACAGCAACAGAGAAGCTAATGCTGTCAAAGCTAAAGCTATGAAACGTTACGCTAACACCGTAAAAACGAATGTGACAGAAATGCTCATTCTACAAGTGCTCCGGTAACAAACAGAGCGATGACACGCGACATTTCTTACGCTGTATAAGTGATAAAACTCACTGCACACAAATCAGTAATCTATGAATGATGACACGAAGGCAAATGGCTCTGCGCAGTTCACACAGCTGTCACGAATTAGCAAGCTATCAGCTAATAGCCAATCAGAAAATAGTATTTCCGGTTGCCAGGTAAATACATACGCTGGTCGCAGAACGGCGACGAAAGTCACGAGACTACGTTTTCTCGCGGTACTTCTCGCACGGAAATACCACGGATGTGTTCATATAATACATCCATGAGAAATACACTGTAAATGTTGTAAAGACGACAAAAACGGACGGAGCAGTGTTGCTGCCGAGCGAACGACCAGATTGATTCTTTCTGTGCTGTTGTTCAGTGAAATACGATGTGGCAACCACAGGGGATATTTTTATTCTGAAAAGTAAACCGGATGTTTTATTTTCCCCACTTCCTCCAGCTCGTGCTGACTTTTATGCTAACTAAATGTAACTAAAGCTGCAACAAAAGTTATGTAAAATTGTAGAGCTAATGCTTTACAGTTTAAACTAAAAAGCTAACACTGTAAAAAACTACACACACAACGCAATAAAAAACTTTGAAGCTATGAAAAACTAATTAAGCAAAACCAGCCATAAAATACTAATACTATGTATAAAAAATTAGACTAGAAAGACAAACTAGAAAGCCTGAGACTAAAATGCTAACACCGTAAAAACTAAAGCAACAGTGAAGCCAACGCTACAAAAGCTAGAGTTATGAAAAGATGCTAAAACTGTAAAAACAAATGCGACAAATGTTCATTATATAAGAGCTACAGTAACACATTAAACCTGAAAGTGTCTCTGTGGGATTGGGTCTGATCCAGTACTAGCTCCTGACACAGAAAAAGAGAGGCGCAGGAGTGGTGGTTTATTGTTTGTATTTGTGAATCATGTGTGGACAGAGTGGAAAGACAAAAGTCGGACAATGTACACAGGTTCAGCACATGCTATAGTGTAAGACATCCCAGTATGACTTCAGTCCAAAGCCTTTTTAAGCTTTTTGTTTTCATTTTTTTACATCAAACTGAATGAAATATGGAGGTTTCCCCTGCAGTGGCAGAGAGTTAATCACATTTAATGTCAAACCAGTGCATTTTCATGGCCACACAATCTGTCTCGTGGAGAGTAAATCTGATTATGCTGATCCACTGTGTCAACAACAGTTTATTAAATGTCACATATACCATAAGGAAATAAAAATGGCAGATGCATAGAAGCAAGCATAGAAGTTTATTTATTTACTTGCAAAAATGAGCTCGGACAGTAAAACAGTAAGCGTTCTTTAAATCACCGATCTCTAGAGGACACAATAGAAAAACAAAAATAAGGATTCTTCCTTTTTATAAAAACATGAACCCATGGATATTCATGCAGACAAAAGACCATCCACCACAGAAAGTCTGCTCTCCAACAACTGTCAAGCTCAGAAATCCTTCCCATGCACACCTCTGAAAAAAAGCTGCTTCTGCCCATCCTTTATTTTATCACCAATGCAAGAAAGTTCCATGTAAACAAAATGAGGCCACAAACATCGGGAGTTTTCTGCCATGTAAATGCCCTGAAGTCTTTGAGGAGAGACATTTCTAGAAGAAGAAGTCGGGGCATCTAGGGGTCAGGTGTTCTAGAAAAAAAAGTCTGCACCAGGTCTCGTTCAAGAAGATTCCTCAAGACCTCGGAGTCTTGGCTCGGAAGCGATCTACGGTTGGATAGAAACTGGAAGGTCTAGATTAGAGGTAGCTGGTGTTCTAGGTTTGGTTCTACCAAAAGTAAGGAGTTAAAACATGCAACACATATTATACATATTGTGTGAAGCATGCAGACATGAGAGGTGGGAAAGTTGGCAGTGAGGGCATTTTGCTTCACTGAAAAATAACACAAGAAGCCTCTATTACTGCAGTTATAAATTGAGGCAACAACGAAATGTAACCACAATATCAAAAGCTATTGGCCTTATGTCAGCAAGTTGTGCCTAATTATTATTTTGTGGTCACACGGAATTTAGTGCCAAGATTCACTTTACAGCAGTGAATGGAAACATAGATAAATGGGCTTTTTCGTTCACCTAATTCACCAAACTAGCCACAGACACAATCTTGGGCATGTTAGCATTCTTACACTGGCTATGTTTTTAGCTCATGGCATTATTAACCTAAAGTACATTTAACCAGTTACATAGATGTAGGCCAAAACCCTAAAAAGATAAACTAAAGATTTACCCAAAACCTAACCCAGACCCATGTTGTCAAATATATAAACATATCGAGGTTTGTCAAATAAAGAGCATGATCACTGCACAGGTGAAACGCAGACTGGTCACAATAAAAGGCCACTCCAACCTGTGCAGTTTGTCTTAAAGAAACATTGAGGTCACATTAGTGCACATCAGTGGTCCTGCAGATCATCTTCTGTCTGGTTAGGTGTAGATTGAAAGGTACATCCACTGTAAATAAAGATGGGATACATTTTCAATACATTTTCAATACATTTTCAATACATTTTCAGACTATCTCTAATAATCGTATAGTGTAGTGTATAGTGCTTAATGTCAGCATAATTTCCTTGGAAAACAAGAATTGTGAAATAAAAGTGTGTCATATTTTCTCCGACAAAACACGTTGCAACATTTTCAATGAGGCCCTAAGGTGAATTTCATTTGGGATGCCCCACGCACCACCTCAGAGTGGCCAGTCCTTGACTATTATTGATACTGATGTAATACTATAAATTGCATGAATTAAAGTTGTGTTATTTACACCAAACCAGCATCAGTGGGTTTTTTTAACATTAGAGGGCAGTAAAATCACAAAAGTGGCCTTATATTGATTTGCACTTTTGTATTCAAAATGAAGCACTAAGTGTGTGGTGACACTGAACGTGAATTAACTTACAACAGATGTGCAAATATGCACTAATTGACAAACTTCAAGTACAAAAAAAAACTTCTAATATATATATTAGGGGCCCTAAACAACTGCTCTGTGGACTCCAGAAAAGGATAACATTTAAATGATAAGAGCTTGTTCTACCTCTGACTCGCGAAGACTGATGACGGATCCACTAGACAACTGGGTGTAGATTTCTGTCAACATAAAGACAATCTTTTAGAACTCCAAATACTGCAGAGGACAGAACATGGAAGTGAGATACATGTTCTTGAGAGTTTTTGACAATTTCAGAAGTTGAAAATATCTTGAAATGAAAAGCACAAACTGACTTTAAACATATCAAAATGAAGGAAATCAACAGCTAATATATGTACCACAGGCTTACTACTTACTGTACATGCAGTAAAATCGAAGGACGAGAACGATGAAATTCTCCAGCGTTATGTGTCCAGAGGAGGTGCCGTAGCGCAGAGACATCAAATTCAGCATGTCATCGCTGACCCTCATTCCTGACCAACAGATATCAGGCAAACAAGAAAAAAGAATCTTCAGCAAATTATTATGTTTACCCCGAAGATTATTTTATTTTAGACTAAACTATCAAACTGAATTAATGAATTCAATCATTCATTACCCAACAACCATTTATTTCCGTCCAAGTGTCATTTCTCTGGACCTCGAGTACTGTGTTGTTACAAGTTATACCAGCAGAGGGTGCACATCAACCAAAGCATTAACATAGTACACCAGGAATGGAAACTCAGTTGTCTGCTGTTAATGCTGAATAAAGATGATTTGGACTTTAGGTCCACTGCAAAAAATAATGCAGAACCGTGGGAACTTGAATAGTTTGTTTAAATAATAAGCATATAACATGTTACTCCCTTTAAAATAAGTAATGATACCAAATGTACCATGTGTAATGGTATCAAAAGTTGACCCACATTTTTGCAACAGCAGAAAATGTTCTCCCCATTTACTTCTGCCACATTCAGAGTAAAATTATATATATGTATATGTATGTTTATGTATATATATATATATAACACTCCCCAAAGTCAAGGCATTGCAATTATAGTATATTATATCATAGAGCATGCCCCTTATCTGGTGCAGACGGGCCTTTTTCTGTGCACCACCCCTGTGCTCTCCGTATCCGTGACGCAGACTGGATCATTTCTCTACGCGCAGCTTTATCTCCACATCCAAATAATGATCTTTATGACGAGGATTGAGCACAGTCACGATGAAGTGCAGGGGATCCGAGTAGATCTTAGTAAAAATGTGTTGACAGACTCTTAAGAGCGCAAGGGAATAACAGATGCATCAGATGAGCTGATCTCTTTAGTTACCTGCTCAAAGGGGGCGAGAAGAATGTTCTCTGGTGTGAAGCGAATGTCGGCTCAGTTCATAATCTGAGGTGTATGCAGCTAAGTTTCACTTTTGCACAAAGAGACTTTCCAACATTTAATAGGTTCTGTTCCATCATGTACTCACTTCTTGTTGGAACCGTTTTATTAGTGTTCCAAACTGATCTTGGACAGACCAAGCGAGAATAGAGAGGGGTGTGCTGGTCATCACAACAATGTTTCAATTTTGATGATAAAAGTATTTCGGTAGAAAACCAAAAATGGCTTTTAATGCAATATATGGCCCATCATTTTCAATCGCCAAATTTTCGGTGCATCCCTAATATTTGTTACATTACATCGTAGATAATTGTGTTTCATATCCACCTGAGGCCACGATCGCATTTTTGAGCTCTTTGAGTGACAGCATTCCCGTACGTGAAACATCGGAACTGAAGAAAATGTCCTGGTAGAAGAGAAGAGAAGTTACTCGTGCAGTACAACAAATCAGGAAAACCTTCTGTATCTTCATTCACTGTGATTAGTAAACTGTACAAAAAGTGTCATTATTAGGAAGCAGCCAGTCATTATTTTTTTCTTTTTACCTTGTATGTGACAACCTTGTTCCATAGACGCAGAAACTCTAAACCGTTCAGTTTGCCTGTGATGGATGTCTTAAAGCCAATGTTAAGGTACTGAAACAGCAGCAGTGTAGTTTCTATGTTAAATATTCATGTCTGTTAAAAGAACCACTTCCTACTAGACTATGTTCAGAACTTCAATGTACAGTTGAAACCCCACCCATGGACCCATTATATGTACTTTAAAGAAATTCATAACCGGTGTCATTTAAGATACGTCCATCAGAGCGACGATGCTACGACAGGCGTCAAGGCTGAAGCCTCCAGATTTCAAGTCTCCTAAACAAAAAAAAGTGGAAAAAAAGAAGTTAATAAACACTGCACAGCAACATAGCAGTGCAACAAAAGTGTCCACTATTTTTATGTTTCAACTGTTTCTGTCCAAACCTTTCAGGATGCGATCATTTAGAATCATCTGAAGCTTCTCAGCGTCCACTTCTTCATTCTGAACATGAAATCAAAGCAAAAACAGACTAAATACCTATCCATTTGAATTCAGAATTGTTAGTGAGAAGAGATAATTCGAAGAAGTACATCCTGTAGTTCTGACATACATTAAATAGTGGAGTCCTTCTGTATGTCAGTTGCAATCTACAGACTCGCCTTCAGAGGGAATATTTAGGCTACATTTTTCTTAGCCTAAATAAAGAGTGATACATCAGTGGTTGTGATCAATTAATAAGGTTATTGTTGAAGGAAAAGTTAAAGAGGAAATGAAAGCCATGTCAGTCACTTAAATTGATGTCATTTTAGAGAAAAACATTTAAAGAGATGCTCAGAGCTCCTGTCCATAGGAGTGTCACTTTTTCTTGGTATGGATTTATTCTTTAATGGCTTACCATGCACATGTTAACTGAGGTCAGTGAATATAAACAGATGCCTTTTATCTTCTCCTTCTTTTGTGTTTTATGGCGATTGGCATGTGTAACTTTAGATTACAGTCTCCTTTTACCTTCATCGAGGTCATGGTAAGAAAGTCAGAATTAAGAACAGTTCTTACCTTGTCAGAGAATTCGAGGAAAACATCTCTCTTCTTCTCATCGTCTTTTCCATTATCGGTTGGCACAGGCTGCAAAAGATCAAATGCTATCAGCTTCAGATGAACAACGTACTGGGTAATACACATTTATTTTATCTTACCAGTGTAATAAGTGCTGAAAAGAACATGGAACAAAGCAGCAGCACCAAAGACATGGATAATATTTTACAATCGTACTCACCTCTTCTATTTCTCCATGATTGTGGTTATGGTGGCCAGAATGCCCACTGAAAGTTAGAACAAGAGACATCAGCAGATTACTTGGTAGTTGGCCGTGGTTGGAAAGTAACATATGAGCGTTAACTAACTTGATGCTCAATATCTGTTATTCTGTTATCTGTGAATGTTTTCAGAAAATTATGAGAAATTGTTGGAGTGGACATTTTTCTCCTGGACAAGGAAGCAACGTCGGCCATAGCTATTATGTAAACTGTTGTTACGGTCTGTTATCGTAGGCTCGTGCCTTTCAAGCAGACACACTTTCCCTTAAGTCCTCGCTATTGCTGACGCGTAAAAATTAAATATTATCTGAGGAGCTGTGTGGGTTCGCCGTTGAACGAAGACGGACAAGGAAAAACGCAGAAGTAAATCATGGCTGTTCTTCTTAACTAAGACCGAGCCCGACACAGATCTCACTTCTGCTATGTGAGTGGACTCATTAGCATTTAAGCTAACGGACTTCATGCTAACATGTTAGCATTAAAGTTAGCAGACTTCATTGAAGCAAAAATAACAAACAGATGAATTATTTATCGGCCGAAAGAGAGCAGGACGTGTGTATGAGTGTACGAGTATACGTGCAGGAATTATGAAATAGACGCCCCTCTAGTGGTCACATAAATTCCAGCAATGTGGTTCCTTGGGTGTGTTGTTATCAAGTAGCTTCGATGAGGTTTCCACTGGCACTTTGCTCAGTGGTTATCAGTGTTATCATTTGGTGCGATGGACATTGGTTTGACTCCCACGTTACCCTTTTATACATGCAAACCTCTAATATATATTTTTTTCATGTTATGAACTATAACTAACTTCCTATCTCTTTCTTTTTTAGTCCAAACCCTAACCACACGAAAACAACCTATTTGAGTTGAAAATACTGCTTAAACGTCCCTATGGGTCATATTCACCTTTGCAAAGTTTTGAATTGGAGTTGCAGTAGCCGATTAATTGGTCTTAAAAATCTGTGCTAAAATAGGTATATGCTGCTTTAAGGCGTGCGCTGACAATAAGCTATATTTCCCACAATGCATGGTGATTGTGTTATCCGCACAGTGACCGCACCGCTACTAGATCGTAGTGTATCATTGTATATGCATCATGTGACGAGTAAAATTGAATAAGTAATAAATACAGAAAGTTATTTAGCAATATTTTACAGAGTAGTTACCTTTATTTTACATTATATTTGGTTACATTTATTCTGTATGACAGTTGCATCTGGCCCTTTGAGGGTAACCATTATGCTGATGTGGTCCTCAGTGAAAATTAGTTTGACATATATATTTTACAGATATCACCTTTAGTTGCACATGTATGACATTTTTAATGGTTTATCGAATTCGGTGCAACTTACTGGACGTGAGTCTCCGTCTTGGACACAACAGTCAGGATAAAGGAGGCCGTCTCGTAAGGATTGAAGGTGGACGGGACAATCACGTATTCTCCGGGCTTCAACCCAATGAACTCCATCACCTCACGCGAATTCATGTACGATTTAGTTTGAGCCACAGGTCTGTTGAAGAAAGAGGCTGGAAACTTGCCCTTCAGTGCCTTGTACTGCAATACCAATAAGAAGTAGATGTTTTATTTCCATGTGCAGCTGAATGCAAAATAACAAAGAGTTCTAAAATGTTACTTACTTCTTCAGTCACCTTTGACGAAATCAGACGAAAATGAGTTTATGTTGGGGACAGAAGAGAAAACATTATGATGAGAATGCTAATTATATAAATTGTGTAATATTATTAACCATTTACATGATTCTCAGAGGTTAAGTTATGCACATTTAAGTACAAATGCATGCACAAACATATTTCACAGCTTTGACATTGATGTGCTTTCAATACATACAATTTTACGCATGATAATGTCCACCTGATAATGTGACAGAAAACCAAACATTTGGAAGATAAACTTTCATATTTACCTCAAATATTGACAATCCAATATGGAGGTTTTGGACCAGGCGTCTATTCCTTTTGTCTGGTATTTGCATGAGACTCAGCAGCATGTTGTTTTCCCCCTGATTCTTAGAACAATCACTGCGTAACTGGCCAATCTCAATCCGATACTGTGGATTAGTCCAGAAAGTGTCTGGGAGACAAACAGCAAACAACTTTGCATCAAACCATTTTGCCAAGAATAGAATTCATCAGGTTATTAACTTTGTCCTTACAATGACCGGCACAACTGAGCAGCCTAAACAAACAGACATTACATTAATGTACTTAACAATGCTGTGTACCGTTAACATCAGAAGTGGGAACCAGAGTTAACACCACCTCACATCATGATGTTCCAGTTGAGAAGAAAAATGTATCTCGTACAAGGTGTTGTGAGGTGCTCTGACTGAGTTAGAAGAAAATCTGACTTAACCAAAACGTTGAGATGCAGATTTCACATATTTAGTACCATAGTTATTCGGGCATCCTCCAGCAGTGGTTCCTGCGAGCCATCTGCCTTCATGGACTGACGTCTGCCAGTGGCAAGAAGAGCCTCCATCGAGAAAGTCAGGACACAAGCAACAGATGTCAAGATCCTTGTAGAATTTCATGAAGTCCTCCAGACTCATCCTGTTGAAATCAGACACTGATTAGTCTTATCCTGATTACTATGAAAAAAAAACAATCTGAGATTTATTTGCTTGATGAAAATAACTTGTTCTGCATCCAATAACGATCTGCATTGCCGTGTGTCAATCAAATTACAATGTAAACATTGTACTTTGTAAACTGCCCAGCCCTCTTTTTGACTATGAACCATGAGTAATGAAAAACAAATAATGTTCCATTTTCTGTACACATTTTTTCAAAATGATATTTTATTTCAATATGCTTACCAAAACTCCCCATCATCAATCCCTGTGAGGCAAATCTCGCGATCTTTCGGACTCACGGTTTGCCACAACGATGAACTTTAGGATGTAAGAGATGGGGAATATTGTTAGAAATTGTCAGTAAAATTATAACCTGCAGTAAGCAAGAGAACATGAAGCATTTTAAAGTGGAAGCACATACAGATACATAGCGCTAGTTAAGCTGCAAAGAATATGGTTGAAAATGCTAAGAATCACCCACAAAAAGTTTCCTCAGATTCCTTTCTTCTTCAGACCTCGTATTTGAGCTTTAGATTGTAACTGCTGAGAAATCATCAGGAAAAAAATGTGTTGAATTGTGTTAACTGTCAGTAGAGATGTTCCAATTATTGCTACCTTAGGCCAAGTGGAAGGGAACTGGGCTTGTAACTGCAGGGTTGCCAGTTCTAATCCCTGAACAGGTCAAGGGCTGAGGTTAGAATTGGTTAAATGCAGAGGTCAAATTTACTATCACTGATTTGTGTGTGCAAGTAAAACTAATTCTGACTCTCTGTGGTCTAGGTGTGATTTGAAATGCCTGAAGGAGAAATTATGGCGCAAAAACAACTCTGAATACCTCACCCAAGAGGCAGGAATCTCAAACCTACTTCTTAAATTTTTTTTTTTTTTCTTACTTATCCGACCAGGCTCCATTCCACTCCGTTTCACCCCAGGGATTCCACAACCGCACCAGGTGTAAGGGTCGCCCTCCCCTCATCATCTGACCATAAGCACCAAAGAGTTTTTGCATCAGAAATGAATAAAATACATTTTGTGTGATGAAATCCGTGCAAAGTCAGTTACTCACCTCATGCACACCCGTGACAGTATAGGCATGGCCTTGGACCACTCCATTTGGAAGCACAGTGTTTGCAGCCGTCTCCTGAAATGTAAAGATGTACATACACCGTACGTTATCAGTAAGCAGACCTGTGACATATTAATTAAATATGAAGCCATGTTGGGAACAGGGCTTCCACATACTGACAGTGAAAAGCAACATTACACACACGAGACACACAGATTTCAGGTATGGCACCATCATAATCAATCATAAACATTTTCTCACTGTCAATTACACCGAGGTTCAGTTCACAATCCGGGCACTTCTCCAGGTCACCGTGGTATCATGATGTTTCAGAAAGGGCCATCATCTACCTTAGAATTTTGTTGAAGTTGCTCGTAAATGTCAGGTACAGTAATACGTGCCAATCTGATTGATCATCTGACATGGCCAACCATCATGAAAGACAAAATATCATGTGGTCTGTCATCACTATACCAAAATGTGGGAGTTTCTGAGATGGTGGAAGTTGCTGCAGCTTCAATGAATACATTTATGTGATAAAGGTTGGCACTAATCAACACCTAGTAACATTCAATAGGTGCCTGTTTGAAGGTGGTGCCTGGTAACTTTCAAAAAATGAATGACCAATCGTTACCACTTATTGTATATGTGCTTACCCCCTGAGGTGTCCCACAGCTCATCAGTGACGTCGCGTTTGTAGCTCTGACCATGAGCTCCCACAGGTCTGAAGGAGGATCCGTCAGGTTGATGCACATGTGGACACCACCAGTGAAGTCCACCATAGCCTCTGTTGGAGTTCCAGCATTCATGTCTGAGTAAGAGCCACAGACCCTGGCAGGAGGTGCAAAAGTACTGTCATTGATCACATGAAAAGTGGGCGCAATCTCACTCCGACACTATCTGACTGAGAAATGCCTTTGCCTAATTTTTTCTGACTGAAATTTAGGTTTTTATGTCATACTTTGCATAGGCTTTTTCCAGCAGAGCAGGCCAGAATTCATTGGGGTCTTTGGAGCGGACAAAGATGAGCTTGTTATTGATTGTTGGTAGCTTGTCATCGATGACAACATCCACCCATTTCCCAAACCTCCAGAACTAAATAGTTGAGAAAGAAAAATGTATTATAGCAAAATGAGACATGCTGCATTCACCACAGTCAGAGTTATCGTTGTTACTTTACCCGAAAGTGGAATATCCCGCAGTAGTCCTCATCAAAAGTTTGTTCTAGAGGTACGACTTGTTCGAGGATGGCTTCCTGGAATGTCAGAGCACCAATAGATGCGAGAAACCAGCAGTCACCTGAGTGAAAAAGAGTCACCGACATGTTTGGACTGTGTAATAGAAGTGATTAGATGTAATAATAACAAAAATGCAGCCAAGAGGCAGACAACACATTGGTCCAGTGGTTTTGGTAGCTCCAATGTTGCTATATTTGAATCATATCAAGCTGAATATCAGGGTGCTGTCCATTAAAGGTCAAATGTGCCAAAAATGAATATGTTTGTATAAGTTTCTAATCACTTTAAAATTAAATAGAATGTGTTATTTGTTGCCTTAAAATAAGGCATAAACCTGATACATAAACCTGTGAGAAACAAGGAGGAGTTTGGAGATTGGAGAAACTTGTAAAAGAGCATTTCCAGGCTTTTTGGTATGTAATGATTATAGGCTTCACAAATGTTATAGGTCACAAATTCAGGCTTTAAAAAAGGCATTTTTTTCATCTTCTTCTGTGTTGTTGAGTCAGATTTTTGATTAATTTTATATCACATTTTTAGTAATGATATAAAGTAGCAATAATTAAAAAAAGTCACAAAATGAGCCAAGTGAAATTTGAACTGCGACGCATTTCCAAATTTCACAAATTCAATCTGATTTTAATTTTTTTTTTGCTCATGTGCGTTTATATAGCTGGTGATTTTTTATAATTTTTTTCATCACATTTCCGAGGTTGTGCTGAAAAAAGTATATGAAACACTAATTTGCACATTCTTATAACATATGTATATAATGTATGTTTCAACGTAGTCATGGAAAAAAGCAGCCGAAATGCTCTGTGTTCTAAGGGTTAATGTACCTCAAAACAGAATTACTATAATTCAGACGTCGTTTGTTAGCCTGTGGGCTTTCTGAAAGGTCAACATTAAATCCTCAAATATTTGCTATAGGAGTGGCCATTTGGATGTCCCTCCCCCCAACTACTTTTTTCTCTAAAATTCAAAAATGTGCCTTGATTACTGGGTTGACTGACTTGAGTTCTGGTTTGGTGAGTTTCACATGACAGCATGTATTTAAAAGTGGGATTGTGTGATCTTGTTTGGGCTTGAATTCGTGCAACTGGACAAAAGTGTCTTCTGCACTTTGGTCACAATGACTATGATGATAATGATTATATAATCTTGTTTGATCTTCTACTATCACAGTAAAAGTAACTTGTAAATTCTCAAATTAGGCTTTAGAAAATTTGTTTCTCAGTAAGGTGCTTAAATTTGCCGGGCGTATTATTGTATTTTCCCTATGTGCTGAAAAAGAGAGGAACATGCATGATTTGTAGCCCTCTTTCTTCCTTTTATTTGTTGTCTGCCTTCTGGCTGCACAAGCATTTATTAATAGCACTGCTGGAAACTTATGAATGAATGAATGAATGATTCCCTACCGATCACGCCTTGACCAAAGTCAAATCTGGAGACCCCGTCAACAACAAACGACGGCTTGGAGACAATTTCCTGTAACAGAGCAATTGATCACAACACATGTCAATGGTTTAATACGGTGGTTCTCAAACTTTTTATACCACATGTGAAAATATTGAGCTCTAAGTAACCACTTTCATCACCTACGTTGAAATACAGTGGCGTAAACAGGCCGTTCAAAGTCAGCTACAGACTTTTAACAAGAGGCAGATTTAGTCCCAATAAGATAATCTATTTTCTACACACTCTGGTCAAAACTCCTCTGCTCCACTCTGACCACATTCACTGGTATCAAGTTCTAAAGCACTATGTCCAGCTTGTTTTTTTTTTCCCATTGCCACCAGGACACTCACATTTGGTCTCTTCCACACAACTCGAGCCATGTTTGAAAAACTTAGGACGTCTCTGCCGATAGAGTTCTTGTCCGGGGGGAACATTTCATCAAGGTACTTTGTGTGTTTGATGGCTAAGTACTTCTTCAGCTGCAGATAGTCTTGGTTTAGGAACCTCTTGGGGTTAGTGTAGGTCCCATAACCGTCTTTCTTGTGACGTGCATCGAGGATGTTCCTACACACACCTGGGTAAGACATTGCTGCGGTGGTTCAGCTCTGTGAAAAGAAAAAAAGTCACATGTTCATATGATCAAAATGAAATGGCCAAAATCAATCCAGTACATCTCTTGAACATAAATGTTAATATAAATAATGTCAACTATCTGTAAAACATTGGTTTATATAAATGTGAGCATTAGTGCAGATGTTATCAGTAAACCATAATGGAAAAAAACATGGTTGAATAATGAAACTGCTTCTTTGTCTCAGAAAAAGTTCAAGATCAAAAATATCAGTATCAGTAAAACAGTTCATTTTCACTTGCAGCAGGTTGGAGTACATTTTTCAGAAACCAACACCACCTCAACTAAAACATTCTGCACGCCTTCCAGCTTCTTTTGCTGTCCAAGCTGGACTTTTCTTTTGAACCTCAGTTCACCATTATTTACAAACTTGTTGCGCCGGAATCTGGCAATTTGAGTCACTGACGATCATTTGCATGTTGCACACACTTACAGTTTTCAAGGGACAGAGGTTCAGGTGGTTCAGGTGCAGAGTAGGAATGAAAGAGGCTGAAGTTCTTTCTATAACAAGTCAGTGACCCATCACAATGATTATGCTGCTGTTATTTTTCAATTAACAGTATATTTATTACAATTTTGGAAGATAAAATCTTACTTGGGATCCTGATTAAAGTTGATATTGCATTTTAACAAGCAAAACTTAAAATATCTTCTCCTATAATTATCTTACAATCATGACGACATCCATGGGAAATGTTTGTACATGTGTACATTCTGCATAATTTTAGAAAATGTGTTGTATTTTGTACTGTAAACAGGTGCCTTTTGTGTATAGCATTAACAACAAGTTACTTATCAACAGCCTAATTTCCCTGATTGATTCTGTCACATTTGAACAAAAAAATACATGGATTTTCAGTCGCCAAACATGTTCAATACTGGGGATAAAACTACAGATTAAAGCATAGATATGAAGATGCTCTTACCTGTCTGGAGCGTTGCGTCTAATGTGATCGGTGAGTGCAAAACAAGTGAAGACGCAGTTCTTTTAAATCCCTCTTTAATGCCTGAGGCCACGACTGTCAGCACATGATGAATTCTCACCAGGGTTTTCTCCCGGATGTATGCAGACATGTATAGACTTGTAGACAGTATATGATTTTAGACAGATAGTACAATATATACTTTGTGTCCGCCTGTCCATACATGTAAAAAATAGTTCAAGTTTCAATACTATATGCAAATTATGTAATTTGCCTAAGTTCACGTCCATGTGTGTGGTTCTCACAATCACATCAGAGAAGTAATGGAATGAACACAAAAACATGAAAAACAAGATACACAGGAATATTTAAGTGTAGTCCTTATGGGTGTACATGTATGTGTGGAAGAAACACAGAAAAGGAATAATAATGGCAATACATGTAGTATGATAATTGGATATTTCCTTGAAATGAATGTCCGTTACACTCAAACCATGATCACGAGTTCACACAATGTTGAGTGGGCCTTTTTTGTTTGTTTGTGTTCAGGCTGTATCGACATTCCAGCGGCCCATACAAAGGGCACTTTACATCACGACTGAGCAGCCGAGGTGAAAGAAGCACACAGCGCTAGTAAAGCTACATTTTTTATTTTATTTTACAAACTCAATTAACACCCTTCCCTTTGCCAGTGGTTGCTCTGCCCTGTGGTGTTTTTATTTCTTGTGAAATGTGACATCACAGATGTGCTGGAAACAAAGCAATGGAATTTGAGGATTGAACGATTCAGATGAAAGATTGATTGATTGATTAACGATAAAATTGACTTTGAGCCCAGTCCCGAGTTTTTAAAAGGATAGTTGCAAGAGCCAGAGGATGAATGTGCATCACAGCGCTGCACCAGAAGTGGCGCATCTGTGGAAAAAATAGAGGAGATGAAAAATAATTTAACATGTTTACCTGGGTCTTCTTATGTTTTTACTGATGCCGATTGAAGCTAAAGCTGATAAATACCTGTGCGTATTAAAGGATCATTTGACCAGGAAGTGAATGCAGATTATACGCATTCCCACTGGTGAAAAACCCATTGAAATTCACTTTACGTCATGACTGAGCAGAAGATGTGGAAGAAGCACATAGCGTAAGTAAAGCAACATTTGAAACAAACGACAATATAAACACAAGATGAAGTAAACATATTAACAAGACATTTACAAAGACACAGCTAAAATACACACACAAAGGTTTTTTTTTAGTACACATTTTGACATCAAATATTGAAGCATTTTGTCAGGAAATATCCTGGTAATTTAATTGCTGGCCATTTCATTTGTGTTTAATCTTTCTTTTTTTTGAATAAAGCTGTTTAATGTAGTGAAATCTCTTTAATAAACTAAAATAATCAATAAATGCTTAATACTAAATTATTGATACCTCTATTTCTGTCTTCAGCAGACACAATTAATTACAACACAATTAAATCCATCACTGTACTTATAGATCAAGTTTTTAATGGAAGACACAATGTCCAGTTGTTTTTTTTTATTTGCCATGTCATCGCACCATTTTTAACCATTTAATTTTCCCTTTTTCAAGAAAAAAACATGTCCAACCAAGGAACGTGTGAGGTATAAAAGAAAACTATTACTACACTTGTGGGAGGTGGGAAAGTTTGTAATTAGGGCATTTTACTTCACTGAAAAACATTTCACCTCCTAATACAAGAAGCCTTTATTACTGCAGTTATAAATTGCTGTGCCTCATAATTATTTTGTGGCAACATGGCATTTAGTTCCACGTTCCACAGTGAACATACTCCCACAGTTCACACTTCAGCAGTGAATGGAAAAGATAAATGGTCATTTTCCTCCACCTAATTCACCAAACTAGCCACAGACACCATCTTTAGCATGTTACCATGATTACACTGGCTATGTTTTCATTATGAACCACAATTACATTTAATCAATCACATAAATATAGGCCAAAACCCTAAAAAGGATAAAGTAAAGTTTTAACCAAAGCCTAACCCAGACCCATGCTGAATTGAAGTAAAAGATATAGATAACGGTAAAATGTTCCTCTCAATTTACTCCACACATTTGTCAAAATCTGTTTTAGTGTGTACATTCCCAGTCACCTACATATCAAAATGTCAAATGAAGACCATGATTATTGAAGCGTGGACTGGTAACAATAGAAGGGCACTCTAACCTGTGCGGTTTATCTTAAAGAAACACTGTCGGGCACATTGTGGTCACATCAGTGGTCCTGCAGCTCATCTTCTGTCTGGTTAGGTGTAGATTGAAAGGTACATCCACTGTAAATAAAGATGGGATACATTTTCAATGCATTTCAGAGTATCTCTAATAATCAGTGCTTAATGTCAGCATAATTTCCTTGGAGAACAACACTTGTGAAGTAAAAGTGTGTCATATTTTCTAAGACAAAACACTGGTTGCAACATTTTCAATGAGGCCCAAAGCTGAATTTCATTTGGGATGCCCCATGCACCACCTCAGAGTGGCCAGTGCTTAACTATTATTGATACAGATTTAATAGTATAAATTGCATGAATTATAGTTCTGTTATTTACACCAAACCAGTGTCACTCCTGTTTTTTAACATTAGAGGGCAGTAAAATCACAAAAGTGGCCTTGTATTAATTTGCACGTTTGTATTCAAAGTGAAGCACTAAGTGTGTGGTGACACTGAACTTGAATTAGATGACTTTGGTTTTTAAAACAGAACAGACGTGCAAATGTGCACTAATTGTATATTTTTATATATAAGGGGCCCTAAACAACTGCTCTGTGGACTCAAGAAAATGATAACATTAAAATGATAAGAGCTTGTTCTACCTCTGATTCGCCAAGACTGATGACGGATCCATCAGACAACTGGCGGAAGAGTTCTGTCGACAAAAAGACAAACTTTTAGAACTCCAAATACTGTAGAGGACAGGAAGTGGAAGTTAGATATATGTTCTTGAGAGCTTTTGACACAGTTTTAGAAATTGAAAATATCTTGAAATAAGTATTACTCTTCATAGAAAAGCACAAACTGACATTAAACATATCAAAATGAAGAAAATCAACAGTTAATATATGTACCACAGGCACTGTCATCAGTTGTCCAAATGTACTTACTGTACATGCAGTAGAAGCGAAGGACGAGAACGATGAAATTCTCCAGTGTGATGTGTCCAGAGGAGGTGCCGTAGCGCAGAGCCATCATATTCAGCATGCTATCGCTGACCCTCATTCCTGAACAACAGATATCAGGCAAATAAGAAAACTAAAAAACAAATAATTGTATTTTACTTGAAGCTTATTTTATTTTTGACTAAACTATCAGACTCTCGCACACTCAAATCTCAATGTTACCCTTTGCATGGCAGCCATTTTAAAAGATCACAGCACAAACAGTACAGGTAAATAATTTAAGTGATAATGGACTCAGTTCCATTGAGCTTCAAAATGGCTGCTGTGCATAACTGAAATGATTTGTTGCAGCGTATTATCGGACAGCAGGCATGTTGAAGACAATAGAGTTAGGATCTGCATTTAAAGTCTTTTATAATTAAGAAAATTTACTTTCCACTGTCAAGTAAGTCATAAAGACGCTACTAAACCAACCAACCAACCAAATAACAGCCTGTGAAAGCTTCCTCTAGCTTCCAATTAGAGTCTGGATTCTGGAGGAAGGTATTTTGGACCATTCTTCTTTACAAAACGTCCAGTTTTGATGGTTTCCGATCATGGACAGTACGCTTTAAATAAAACCACACATTTTCAAAAATATTCAGGTCTGGTGACTGAGATGGCCATTCCAGAACGTTGCATTTGTTCCTCTGCAGAGTACAGAGAACAGGCTTTTTCTGCATTGCTCTTCCATACAGCATCTCCTTGTGTAAAGTGCACTGAATAGTTGAACGATGCACAGTGACACCATCTGCAGCAAGATGATGTTGTAGGTCTTTGGAGCTGGTCTGTGGGTTGACTGTGACTGTTCTCACCATCCTTCACCTCTGCTTATCTGACATTTTTCTTGGTCTGCCACTTCAGACCTTAACTGGCGTTCAGTCCCAGCTAGACGAGAGTCCTTGGCTTTCCTATTTTATTTATTATATTTTTACTTTTATTTTATTTGTTTTTAATTCTAATTTTAGTTTTTGTCTTAAACTAAGCTCTTACTATTCCTTTATTGTTTTTATTTGTTGTCGTGTTGTTTGTGGTTGTATTGTGTTCAAATTAATTGTGCAGCACTTTGGCTCAACTGAGGTTGTTTTTAAATGTGCTTTATAAATAAACTTGACTTGACTTGACTTGACTTAACTAGAACTGTGCCTGTGGTCTTCCAATTCCTCACAATGTTCCTCACAGTTGAAACTGAGAGCTTAAATCTCTGAGATAGCTTTCTGTATCCTTCCCCTAAACCATGATGTTGAACAATCATTGTTTTCAGGTCATTTGAGAGTTGTTTTGAGGCTCCCCTGTGATGGACTGGCGAACTGTCCAGGGTGTACCGCACCTAATGCCCTATGTCAGCTGAGATAGGCACAGCACTCCCCGCGACACTCCGGTGGAGGATAAACTGGTACAAAATGGATGGATGGATATCTACCTGAGGCCATGATTGCATTTCTGAGCTCTTGGATTGACAGCATTCCTGTGCGTGCAACATCAGACCTGAAGAAAATGTCCTGCGAAAAAAAAGAGAAGTTACTCATGTGCAGTACAACAACTCAGGAAAATGATTCTGTATCTTAATTCATTGTTATTAGTAAACTGTAGAAAACGTGTAATTATTAGGAAGCAGCCAGTCACAGTTGTATTTTTTTCTTTTTACCCTGTATGTGACGACCTTCTTCCACAGACGCGTAAACTCTGCACCGTTCAGTTTGCCTGTGATGGACGTCTTAAAGCCAATGTTAAGGTACTGATTCAGCAGCAGTGTTGTTTCCTATGTTCAATGTTCATGTCTGTTAAAAGAACCACTTACTACTAGACTACGTTCAGAACTTCAATGTGCAGTAGAGAAAAAGGAGAGCACCCCACCCATGGACCCATTATATGTACTTTAAAGAAGTTCATAACCGGTGTCATTTAAGATACGTCCATCAGAGCGACGATGCTACGACAGGCGTCAACGCTGAAGCCACCAGATTTCAAGTCTCCTAAACATAAAAAAAGTGAAAAGAAGAAGTTAATTAACAATGCACAGCAACATAGTAGTGCAACAAAAGTGTCCACTATTTTTATGTTTCAACTTTCAACCTTTCAGGATGCGATCATTTAGAATCATCTGAAGCTTCTCAGCGTCCACTTCTTCATTCTGAACATGGAATCAAAGCAAAAACATACTTATTTGGTCACCTGTCCATTTGAATTCAGAATTGTTAGTGAGAAGAGATAATTTCGAAGAGGAAGTTTTAGGAACAATTTTAGGAAAAGATCCAATTGTGAGGTCTGCGCTCTCCTAGTGCTTTTCTAGTTTCTTATTATTTTCAGTAGAGAACGCCAGGACACCCTGCTGGATAAAAGCCTGTGGGTCAGTCAGGAGCACTGCAGAAAAACATAGCTTTGACAATCGCGTTGTCTGAAATCGCAATTTCGATCAGAATACAATAAATCACTCAGATGTTAATTAATGACGTTATTGTTGTAGGAAAAGTTAAAGAGGAAATGAAAATCATTTAAGTTACTTAAAAAAAGATTTTTTCCCCTTTTGTTCCTCTTTTTTAGAGAAGAAAATCAGAAGAAACTTCTTACCTTGTCAGAGAATTCGAAGAAAATATTTCTCTTGTTTTCATCGTCTTTTCCATTATCGGATGGCACAGGCTGCAAAAGATCAAATGCTATCAGCTTCAGATGAACAACATACTGGGTAATACACATTTATTATATCTTATAATATAATCTTATAATATGGAACAAAGCTGCGGAACCACATTGATAATATTTTACAATCATACGCACCTCTTCTATTTCTCCATGGTTATGCTCTTCAGAATTTCCACTGAAAGTAAGAACAAGAGACATCAGCAGATGACTTGGTTGTTGGAAAGTAACATATAAGCATTAACAAACTTGTCACGGTCATTTTTACTTTGACACCTAAGATTAAAGTTTGGCATTTGGGAAGTTAGACGGATGCTCAATATCTGTCTTTGTGTTTACCCTGTTTCTTCACCCTAATATATGTACAGTCATTGACAGAAGTCTTGTCACACAAGGACATAGTAGCTTAAAATGGCATATAACTTTATTTCCAATCAATCTATTGCCACAATAAATGGTTAAAGATGCATTATGTAATAAATCTAAAGCAACTGGCCCTAAAATCCTCCTAATATGTCACAGAGACTCAGGAATAATGTTCATATAACAAACTGAACTCATCAACAACAGTACAGCCAAAATATTTGCATTAAAAAAATATTTTGCAGACTGCAAATCATGTTTATGTTTTGGCATGTGGCGCCACCTACCGCTGTCTACCAATCATTGCAGTCAGTAGAGTCTCAGCTGCCGAGCAACCACGGGTTGCCAGTTATGTCAGAAAACGAAAAAAAATCTAAAAGACCTCGGTATTTTGTCGTGTCTTGATATGATTCAACAAATCCCAGCTTAGAGCTTCACCTGTGACAAATACTGTTATTAGCACATTCCCAGGTGTGTATTAAAACACCCCCAGCACACCAGACTTTCATGTGAAGTGCAACCTGTCCTCTGACAACATGCCACAGATTCAACCACAGACCAAAGCGTTGATGATCAAGAGCCTGAAGACCAAGCCTGCTGCTGAGGTGGCAGATATCTGTTCGCTCTATATGTTCATGACAAGCCCAGGTCAGGCAGACCCTGTAAGACAACTGTTCCAGTGGAGCGTTTGTTGCTTCGACACTCCAGGGCTAGCCCTTTTTCAACCAGAAACCCCTGTATCTCCAAGAACGGTTTGTCAAATTCTCTCTCACAGTGGTCTCCATGGCCAAATTAGTGCTCACACACCAGCATTAGACAGAAGACAACAGATGAAGATGATGCGTTCAAATAAAGACAGTTGAAAGTGGAGAAAATGTTGAAGAGAGACATGTTGGGGTGGACATTTTTCTTCTGGACAAGGAACATCAACCAAGGTTAGCTATATGTGAACTGTTTTTACGGTCAGCTATTGCTGACACGGAAAATCAACGAAATATTATCAATGTTTATGAGAATAGAATGACTGTGCATATGTGTGTATGAGTATAAGTGCAGAGATTGACATGGTAACTATGGGTCGTTGCAAGCAGGAATTGGAAAATAGAAAATTGGTGCCCCCTCGTGGTTGTATAAATTTCAACAATGTGGTACCTTGGGTGTGTTGTCATCAAGTTGCTTCAGTGAGGATTCCACTGGCAGTTTGCTCAGTCGTTAAAGTGTTGTACTTTGGTGTGAATGACATGGGTTTGACTTATGTCATCATCTATAACTTACTGCCTATCCCTTTCTCTTTTATTTTTTTTAGCCCTAACCGTAACTGCACTAACACTTACGCCTATTTGAGTTGAAAATACTGCTAGAAACTTACTTCTGGGTCATATTCAGTGGTTGGCCAAAATGGCCCATAGTGATGTTTCAGTTGGAGGACAGGTTGTACAGAAAATCTGGCAAATACACCCATGCTTGAATTGGAGTTGCAGTAGCCGTCTTAAACACTTATATTTTACAGCTATCACCTTTAGTTGCACATGTATAACAGTTTTAATGGTTTAGTTAACAAACCAACTTAGCAACTTACCGGACGCGAGTCTCTGCCTTGGACATGATGGTCAGGAGGAAGGAGGCCGTCTCATTAGGACCGTAGGTGGCCGGGACGATCACGTATTCACCGGGCTTCAGCGCAACGAACTCCATCACCTCACGTGCCCTCAGGTATGTTTTTGTTTGGACCACAGGGTTGGTGAAGAAAGAGGCTGGAAACTTGCCCTTCTGTGCCTTGTACTGCAATACCAGTAATAAGTAGATGTTTTATTTCCATGTGCAGCTGAATGCAAAATAACAGTGTTCTAAAACGTTACTTACTTTTTCAGGCACCTTCGACGCAATCAGACGAAAATGAGTTTATGTTGAGGACAGAAGAGAAAACATTATGAAGAAAATGCTAATTATGTATATCGTGTCATATCATTATCATTTACATGTTTCTCAGAGGTTAAGTTATGCAAATTGTAGTACAAATGCATGCACAAACATATTTCACAGCTTTTTGATTTTTTATTAATATTCCTGGATATAAAACTTGATTACATATCATTGATGTGCTTACAATACATACAATTTTAGGCATGATAATGTCCACCCGGTAATTTGACAGAAAACAAAACATTTGAAAGATAAACTTCAATATTTACCTCATATATTGACAATCCAATATGGAGGTTTTGGACCAGGCTTCTATTCCTTTTGTCTGGTATTTGCATGAGACTCACCAGCACGTTCTTTTCCCCCTGATTCTTGGAACTTTCACTGCGTAACTGGCCAATCTCAATCTGATACTGTGGATTAGTCCAGAAAGTGTCTGGGAGACAAACATGAACACTTCGAATGAACACTAACATAATGTATATTAATGGCGTTAATGAAAACTCACCCCATGAGAAGATAAAAGATTAATTCGGGCTGCTGGCTTCATGTTGTCATCTCAGAAGTAACTACTGTGTCTGTTCCTCAAGGTGTCCAGTTATTCTCATATCCTGCTCTCTTTCGGCCGCTAAATAATCCATCCGTTTGTTGTACATAAACTTTGGAGTGCTAACTTGTATGCTAAAGCGTTAGCATAGAGTCGGCTAGCTTATATGCTTACAAGTCCGCTCTCATAGCAGAAGTGAGATCTGTGTCGGCATGACCAGAAGCCTCAGTCTTTGTCAAGAATTACAGCCATGATTTAGTTCTTCTGCATTTTTCCATATCCATCTTCATTCCACGGTGAACACACAGCAGCTTCTCGAAGCACAGTAGCAGTGAGGAGGTAGCCGCACAGCAGATTGGCCGCAAAACAAAGCACTGGAATGTGATATCTCCACACACTAACTGGGAATCGCTTCACAAGATCAAACAACCCTTCAGATACAAAGTTGATGGTTTAAGACCCACAATACTGTGATTTGAAGCATGAAGTGGCTTCTACGAAACTTCAACTTGCACAATTTTGAAAAAAAAAGAAGATTTTTTAGTTTACTCGGTTTGCGCTGGGCCGACTTGTTGCTGGTTTAGCCATGGCAGGTCACATAACATGGGTTTGGGAGGAACCTGAAAAGCTTAAAGGTCCAGTGTGTAATATTTACGTGGACGTATTTCCACAGTGGCGCACCCAGGATGCAGTGGAACAGGTGGAGGCAAGGTTGCGACACAGCATCCGAGTGGGCACAATGACTGCTGGGAGGGCCGGGTAGCAATACAAAACCTAGCTCCAGTAAAGCCAGTGGAAAGGAGAAGCAGAATCTGATCCAGGAGGAGGCACGTGCCGAGGTGGAGGAAGCTCGCTTCGGCAGAATGGTGGGCATGTTCAAGCAGGGGGCCTGGACCAAGTGGGAGTATTCAGCTGGCCAACGTACAATTGGCATGCTTTTAATCTGTTTTGAGACCGTCAGGAACTTGAAGCTTCCATAGAGTGGTCCTATCTCACATATGCGAGTTATGGCGGTCTACTTACATACATTAACTTGATTTTATGGTCAAAAACCTCCTAGTTGCTGCAAACGAGCCGATAGAAATCTCTCCTCACTGAAGCTCTCGACAGCCGTGCTGTTTCAGACCGAAATCTCACCCCCAGAAGACTGACGTGAAGTGTTGTGATTGGCCTGCCAACGAGAGCTTTTCCAGCTGTTTTGTGATTGGCCAGGTAAGTGATCCTTACGTAATGATTCTAGGCTTTTTCAGACCTGAATCATTTGTTGCGAGACGACAATAAAACCCAGTTTCTAAACTTCAGGGCTCCATAAACGAAGTAATGGTACAGACGCACACCAAAAAACAGCGTTAATTGGAACTTCCGGTCTATGGGAGACACTGCAGTGACTTTGTTTTACACGCGAGCACAGACTCCATCTAACACAGACACTGGACTGAAATATAGCAGCCAGTTCATTCAAATGATGTTTCCTTTGTAATGGAGTTACCAGTGTGCCACCACAATAATTCATAAGAGATTAATTAGCATCAGTTAAATGATTATATTTCAGACTAGTAGACCCTAATTCAGTCTGTAAGGTGTCTTACATATGTCTCCATGTCTTTCATCTACGTATTTGGTGCCATGCTTGTCTTTTTTAGGTAATACGCTAGCAGAGGATTTCAGACATTGAGATGTACCAGAGTACTTTGGGCATCCTCCAGCAGTGGTTCCAGCGAGCCATCGGCCCTGATGGACTGATGCCTGCCAGAGGGAACCAGAGCCTCCATCGAGAAAGCTAGGACACACGCAACAGATGTCAACATTGCTGAAGAATTTCAGCAAGTCCCCCAGACTAATCCTGTTGAAAAAAAGACACTGATTAGTCTTATCCTGATTAGTATGAAAAAAACAATCTGAGATTCATTTGATCGATGAAGATGACTTGTTCTGTGTTGTTCACTCAAGGTGAGACATCCAAGCATTGCATCTGCATACAATCTGCATTGAGGCATATCAATCAAATTACAAAACATTGTACTGAAAACTTTTCTTGTATATATAAAACTGCCCGGCCCTCTTATTGTACCTTTTAACTATGAACCATGAGTAATGAAAACAAAAATGCCACAAATAATGTTCCATTTACCGTATAAACATTTTTAAAATGATATTTAATGCTTACCAAAATTCCCCATCATTAATCCCTGTGAGGCAAATCTCACGATCTTTCGGACTCACGGTTTGCCACAACGGTGACCTTTAGGACGTAAGAGATAGGGAATATTGTAATAAATTGTCAGTAATATTATAACCTGCAGTAAGCAAGAGAACATGAAGCATTTTAAAGTGGAAGCACATACAGTTACATCGCAGTAGTAAAGCTGCAAAGACTCGCACACAAAAATATTCCTCATAATCCTTTCTCCTAGTTCATTGTGTTAACTGTCAGTAGAGATGGCCAAGCATGGCAACCTTATGCCAAGTGGAATGGAACTGGGCTTGTCACTGCAGGGTTGCCAGTTCAAATCCCTGGACGGGTCAGTAGAGTAAGTGCTGACCACTCAGGTCAAATTCACTATCACTAATTTGTGTGTGCAAATAAAACAAATTCTGACTCTAGGTGGTCTAGGTGTGATTTGTAACGCCTGAAGGAGGAATTAAGGTGAAAAAAAACAACTCTGAATATGTCACTCAAGAGGCAGGTAACTTAGGCTTTTAAAATATTGTTATGATTTTTCTTACTTATCATTCCAGTCTCTATTCCACTCTGTTTTACCCCAGGGATTGTACATACGCACCAGTTGTACGGGTCGCCCTTCACTCATCACCTGAACATTAGCACCAGAGAGTTTTTGCATCAGAAATAAACAAAAGACAACATTTAGTATGATGAAATCTGTGCAAAGTCAGTAGTTACTCACCTGATACACACCCGTGAGTGTATAGGCATGGCCTTGGACCACCCCATTTGGAAGCACATTGTTTGCAGCTGTCTCCTGAAATGTAAAGAAGTGTGTACCGTATGTTTTCTGTGCAGAATTTGATTCGTAAGTGACATGACATCAATTAATTTAATTCAATCTGAAAGCCATGTTGGCAACAGGCAATCGGGTGTGACAGCTTCATACACTGGGTTCAATTTCATTAAAGTGGACCCATTCAAAATGCCAACTCCACCCAAAAATTACAAAACCTCTTTGTGTCATTAGCACTTAATATTTTATCTGAGGAAAAAGCTGTCACTCATAATAATTTATCGCTGCCAATAACACTGAGGTTCAGTTGACAATCACCTGGCACTTTTCCAGGTCACCATGGTATCATGAGGTTTCAGCTGAAGTGCTGAAGCGTTATTAATGTTCATCTACCATAGATTTTAAGTCGAAGTTGCTTGTAAATGTCAGAGGTTTTTGTGACATTGAGGAGCTTCAGAACACTTTGTCAAAGCTGAAAACACCATCTTTGAGGTTTTGAGTGGAACACAAATAGTGTTGTCAGTCCTCTGAACAAGACACGGCAGTAATCACTGTGATTGTCAGAACATGGCCAACCATCTTGAAAGACAAAATGTCGTGTAGTCTGATTGTGAAGCTTCTTTTACTGTAGACTATGTCGGTTCATAACGTGAAATAGGAAATAGGTCAGAAGTAGCAGTTAGCCACCAAGAGGTGACTGCAGTGTTGGAATGGAAGTATAAGCTTACTTCACACTTGAATTATAGGGTGCTTTCACACCAACAGCATTTGGTGTGCACCAAACGTTTTGGTCCCTTGGTTCGGTTCGTTTACGTAGGTACTTTGGTGCGCAACAAACCAACCGCCCCAATTTGGTACAGTTCCTCTGGTGTGAAAGCAACCAAACCAAATGGAACGAACCGGTATAGTTCAATGTATTATGGGTATGAGATGAGCTACGGTATAACCCTGAATCCCCACTGGGCGCGTTACAGCAGCTAGCGATCAGCTCTAGTGATCCGGAACTTTCCACGGTGGTGACGCGTCTGGTGGAAATCGAAGGGGGAGTCTGGTTCCGGTGCCGATGGTCTTCACGGTCTATTTTGGTTCGTTTAGAACTATGCATATGCGAAAGCAAACCTTATCCATGGTTTACCCCAACTTTTGCTCTATGTGACCTGGGATTAGCACCAGCAGCACCCCGATCCTCATGTGGAGGATAAAGCAGTAGCCGATGGATGGATTTTCCTGAAGACCATTCACATGTAGAATGCAAAAATGCTTGAAAATTAACTATATATAGTCGTTACTATTCCAAAATGTGGGAGTTTCTGAGGGTGGAAGTTGCTGCAGCTTCACTGAATACATTAATGCGATAAAGGATGGCACATATGAGTGGACATAAGTGTAATCGACACCTAGTAACATTCAATAGGTGCATTTTAGAAGGTGGTGTCTGGTAACTTCCAGTTTCAAAAATGAATCACCAATCTCACCGCTTATTGAAAAAAATGCATGTTGTATATACTTACCCCCTTAGGTGTCCCACAGCTCATCATTGACGTTGAGTTTCCAGCTCTGACCATGAGCTCCCACAGGTCTGAAGGAGGATCTGTCAGGTCGATCCTCATGTGGACACCACCTGTAAAGTCCACCATAGCCTCGAGCGGCGATCCAGCAATCATGTCTGTGTAAGAGCCACACACCCTGGCAGGAGGTGCAAAAGTACTGTCATTATGAAAAGTGGGAGCAATCTCACTGCGACACTATCTGACTGAGAAATGCCTTTGCCTAGTTTTTCTGACTGAAATTTCGTTTTTTTTAATGTCATACTTAGCATAGGCTTTTTCCAGAAGCGCAGGCCAGAATTCATTTGGGTTTTTGGATTGGACAAAGATTAGCTTGTTATTGATTGTTGGTAGCTTGTCATCAATGACAACATCCACCCATTTCCCAAACCTCCAGAACTAAATAGTTGAGAAAGAAAAATGTTTTATAGCAAAATGAGACATGCTGTATTCACCACAGTCGGAGTAATCGTTGTTACTTTACCCGAAAGTGGAATATCCCGCAGTAGTCCTCATCAAAAGTTTGTTCTTGAGGTGCAACTTGTTGGAGGATGGCTTTCTGGAATGTCAGAGCACCAATAGATGCAAGAAACCAGCAGTCACCTGTGAAAAAGAGTCACTGACATGTTTGGGCAGTGTAATAGAACTTTGATGTTAATAACCAAAATGCAGACAACACAGAGACTCAGAGTTTCACATCACAGCATGCATTTCAAAGTGGGATTGTGTGATCTTGTTTGGGCTTGAATTCGTACAACTGAACAAGTGTCGTCTGCACTTTGGTCATGATGACGATATGATGATAATGACACAAACATTTATTAATAGCACTGCTGGATACGCATTAATTATGAATGAGTGAATGAGATTCCCTACCGATCTTGCCTTGACCAAAGTCAAATCTGGAGACCCCGTCAACAACAAACGATGGCTTGGAGGCAAATTCCTGTAACAGAGCAATTGATCACAAAACATGTCAATGGTTTAATACAGTGGTTCTCAAACTTTTTATATCACATGTGAAAATGTTGAGCACTCGAAGTAACATCATCATCACCTACGTTAAAATACAGTGGTGTAAATAGGCCGAGCAAAGTCAGCTACTGACTTATAACAAGAGGCAGATTTATTCCTAATAAGATCATTCGTTTTCTACACACTGACAGTAGAACAGTATTTCTGATTCCCCCCCCAAAGCCTCGTTTATACTCGCACTTCTCCCCCCTGGGTCACCACTCTCTCTATGGGCTCGTCTTTTGCCCTTCACAAAGCAATTCCTCTTTTTTTTACTAATAGTACTAATATTCCTTTCAGCCGTCTCTGCCAGCAAAAGTAGTTATTATCAGTGTTCTAGACATAATTGTCTGTCATTGTCCAATCAGAATCATGAGATTCAAGTCATGTTTTATGGTCCCGCCTCTTTTGGGGCAATTTGATTGACGTGGAGAATCGCCCAAGTACTTTCCCATTGACTCTCATGTTAAAAAAAAATTTGGGGCATGCACAAACATACTTACGTCATATGCCAACTGAGCAAAGAGAGGAGGGGATATCTTCACGTCACGTCTCCCAATAAGTTGTTCGCCTCTCCAGTGGTGGCACTCTAAGCGAAGCTCACCATTTTAAAAATACACGGAGGATTGTGCTCGTTTAACCGGTCCCAGCACTAACTGATAAGTACACATAGTTTTACCAGTGCCATAGAGTTCACGCTTTCATACTTGTTAGCTGTTTATGGCTCGTAGCAGCGGACAGCAGTCATTTGAGGCGACGTTCGTGAACGCGTTTGCTAACATTGGTGATTTGTATCGCTCAGGGTTTAACTAAAAGTAATGTAAGATGCATTTAGCAACACATCTAAAGATCTAATTCTGCACTTTCCTTTACACTTAATTAATAATTTGACTGGACTAACTTGTCATTGTTGTATGCATCTGGTAAATGCAACATGCAACCTCCTTGCAGAAAGGCGGGGGGCCCACCAACCACAAACTGCAACATTACTAAGTGATAAGGACTAAGTGATAAGGTAAGAAATTACAAAACAATCAAGTTCTAAAACACTATTTACAGCTTGCGTCCTGGTTTTGTTTCCATTGCCACCAGGATACTCACCCTTGGTCTCTTCCACACAACTTGGTCCAGTGGAAGATTTAGGGAACCTTTGCCGATGGAGGTCCTGTCCGGGGGGAACATTTCATCAATGTACCTTGCCTGTTTGCTGAGAATGAACTTCTTCAGCTGCAGATAGTCTTGGTTTTGGAACCTCACGGGGTTAGTGGAGGTCCCATAACCGTCTTTCTTGCGACGTGCATCAAGGATGTTCCGACACACACCTGTGTAAAACATTGCGGCGGTGGTTCAGCTCTGTGAAAAGAAAAAAAGTCACATGTTCATATGATCAAAATTAAATGCCCAAAATCATTGCAGTACATCTCTCCAATAAAATTAATGGATAATATCAATAATGTCAACGTCTATTTGTGTAGCAGAGATTTGTCTTCTGCTAAAAACGTTCAGCTTGTCTACGTTGGTCCTTCTGGACATGAGGCTCTTATCTGTCAGAACCAGAAGTAAGTGAACTAGGTGGTTGATCAGATGGGACAATTGCAAACAGAGGTTGAACTCAGGAAACTGCTTTATTAGATCAAAAAAAGGTAAAGGGTGAAAATATCAGTGCAGTATTTTTTTAAGTTACATTTTAAAATCTACATCAAATCAGTGACAAAGAGCAATCGTCAAACAATCATGTCCTTATAGGACTTGCAGCAACAGTTCACTTGCAGCAGGTTGGATTACATTTTTTCATTAACTGGCACCAACTCAACTAAAACATTCTGTACGCCTTCTAGTCTTGTCTTGTTTGTCTTTCGCTGTACATGCTGTTGCAGTAGCGAAGTTGCCAGAATACACTCTTACAGTTTTCAAGGGACGGAAGTTCAGGTCAGTGACCATTTCATTGATTTTGTGGCTGTTATTTTTTTCAATGAACAGTATATTTATGATATTTTCTCTCTCAGTTTTCTATAATGGAAAGCACTATGAAAGATACAATCTTAATTGGGATCCTGATTATCAACTTCATGCAACTCAAGAGTCGTTGCAATAACGTACATTTCATTTCATTGAATTACAAAAAAAAAAAAGCTTTTAAAAGTGAAATCATGACGACATATATATAGTCATGCATTTAAATGGCATATGGGCGTTGGTAGATTGACAGCCTGGACTCCTAAAAAAGTGTCACTATATTTCTTCAATCTTCTTTAATGTGTACATTCTCTATATCTTTAAAAAATGTGGTCATGGTTTGATTAGCCTTCACTACAAGTTACTCACTTTCACTACAACATAACAACTTTCATAACCAGTGTATGGTGATCATCACCCTAATTTACCCTACATCAGCCAAGCTCCACAACCAGTTGAAACACTCAAATTGATATGCACATACTGCACGTGTCCAAAAAGTGAGCTCACAAATATCTGTGATTTGCGACGAGTGATCGTGTCTTTGCTTAAATGTCCAATTTATTTTGATTCTGTCACATTTGAAAGAAAAAATACATGCAAACCTTGTTCAGTACTGGGGATAAAACTAAAGACTAAAGCATAGATAAGAAGATGTTCTTACCTCAGTCTGGAGAGAACGTCTTGTGATCAGTGAGTGCCAAGAAGTGAAGACGCTCTTCTGAATGTTTATTTAAGGGATAGGCTGGATAAGTGTTGTTGTATAAGTCAGTGACACGTTAACAACATTGACTTTGCCATTTCTATGAACCAGGCTCACCTATTGAAATACATTTTTGGAATCGCTCTTCAATGCCAGAGTCCATCACTGTCAGTACATGGTGAGATCTCACCATTGTTTTCTCTTGTACAGGCGTATTCACTGGTGTATGAAAGACACAATGTATACATATAGGTATAGGTATATAAATATAAAAGAAGAGTTCAAGTTTAAATACTTTATATGTGATTTGCCTAAGCTCTAGTCCAAGTGTGTGGATCTCACTATTTTCATCACAATATAAACATGTGAAAAAAGAAGAGACACGGGAATAATGTGGTCATAAATGTAGTATGATAATAGTAGTTACCTTTTCCATCATGAAACCTTCAGTTTGTAGCCTTTTGTGGAAGAGGTTTCAACATTTTGGATTAATTTACTCTACAGAATTATCCTCCATGGTTGACCAAACTAACTTAACAAAGATGCAGGTTTCAACAAGTCAAATTTAAGACTTTTTAAGATTTTTTAAGACCATAATGAATACAATTTAAGACCCATTTCAAATCCATACTGGCAAAAGGGTACAAAAGACATGAAGGAAAATTGGAGCCACAAATGTTTGAACTTGCAATTCGGCTTAGCTGTGGGCTTTCATTAAGTTTTCTCCACTGCTATGCTAAGCTGTAACACACCGCAGCGCGTGCACAGCACACTAACTGGTGTGCCCGCCTTGATAAATTGTCACCGGGCAGCACAGGTGGCCTACTTTAGTTCCGTGTTGTAGTCATGATATCGCGTCCTGAAAAATAGAAACATTTCAAAGCGAGACTGAAGTTTATGCATGTTTTAAATAAAAGTAAAGTTAAAAGATTTTTAAGACCTTTTAAAAATTGTATTTAAGACCTTTTATGAGATTTTAGGAGAATTTAGGACATTTAAAGGCCTTGAATTCAAATGATTGGATTTAAGACTTTTTAAGACCCCGCGGATACCCTGGATATAAACAAACTTCAGTTGCTTTAAAACGTTGCAACAAATTCACACAATGTTGAGTGGGCCTTTTCTGTTTGTCTGTTTTCAGGCTGTATTGACATTCCAGCTCCCCATACGGAGGGCACTTTACATCTCGACTGAGCAGGTGACGTGGAAGAAGCACACAGTGCTAGTAAAGCCATATTTTTATTTTATTTTATTTTATTTAACCTCTATTTAACCAGGCAGGATAGATTAAGAACACATTCTTATTTATAACTGCAGCCTGGCAAAAGGCAGGGCCTTATGACAGAGAGGAAAAATTATTTAAAACAAGACAATATAAACACTAGACGAAGTAAACATATTAACAAGACATTTACAAAGAAACAACTAAAAAACGCACACAAAGGTTGTTTTTTTGGTACACATTTTGTAAAAACAAATCTCACACAGTGTTGAGCAGCCAAAGAAGACAGGACGGGCTAGTAGTAAGCATTTTCTTCAAAAGGACCATGACAAAAGTTTTAAAAGCCATCTTTGAGATGAGAGCACTCAGCCTCTATAGAAAGCAACAGCAGCTTTTCTTGCCAACAAACTCAATTAACACCCTTCCCTTTGCCAGTGGTTGTTCTGCCCTGTGGTGTTTTCATTTATTGTGAAATGTGTTCCACAAGAATAATTAAACATGTTCACCTGGGTTACTGATGCCGATTAGAGCTAAAGTCGATAAATACCTGTGTGTATTAAAGGGTCATTTGACCTGGATGTAAATGCAGATTAAACACAAACACAACTACTGGTGAAAAACCCATTGAAGCCAATTATTCTTTTTTTCACCAGCTGGAATGGAGTACCATAGATAGTAAAGTTAACTCGAAAATTCTGCAGCAAAATTATGATCGCGCCTGCGTCTTGCTGCCGATTTTGGGTGGATTGTACTCGAGCTGCAACTAACGATTTTTTGTAATCGATTAATCATTTGGTCCATAAAATGTCAGAAAATGTCACAAAAACGTTGACCAGTGTTTGTCAAACCTGGAAATGATGATGTTCTCAGATGTCTTGTTTTGTCCACAAACCAAAATGATTTTGGTCAATAAGTTATGAATGAGTTTTAATGATTTCTTTGTTATGTGAAGCAAAGAATCTAAGAAAATATTCACTTTTAAGAAGCTAAAACAATCAGAAATTATGTTTTAATAATGAAAAAAGCTTCAAACTGATTATCAAAATACTTGACAATTAATTTAGTCATTGATTAATCAATTGTTTCAGCTCTAGATTGAACCCTTAAAACTAGTATTTAGACAAATTGGTATTTTGGTGGCATCAACCTAGAGAGTCCGATTCATAAGCCCCTCCCCCTTCCAAACATCTTTTCTAACACCTGCATTATAAAATCTGAAAAATTGGGTTAAACCCTTAAATCTGGAAGTATTTAGACAAAGTTGTACTTTGGTGGAATCAACCTTTAAGAGAGAAAGAGGGAGAGTGTGTGTGAGAGACTGACAAGCCTCTCCCTAATCCCCCCTCTGGCAGGTGCTGGCATTAAAAAGAAGAAGAACCACACTGAAGAACAACAATAGATGCTTGTTTTGCAATGCATTCTTGCAGGAGCAGGCACTCATTTTGACGCAGAGAGGACTGTCATCGGAAAGCACACAATAAATGGGAGCTTCAATGGTTTCATTTGCTTTACAACTTTTTCATACGGTAACAAGTCCATGTCTTTGGCATAATAACTGTCCCAAACACCGAACTGCATGTGTTGTGTGACAGGGAATCATCCTGTTGTCCTTTACTGATTTCACCCACAAGAGGGCAGAGGTGCACCACAACTGAACACCATGCTACAATCTCCTATAACTGGAAAACATATTTACAAATGTTCATATCCCTTTTGTTTTATGAGGAATAATATAAATGAATGTTCAAAGCGGGTTCCACTTCCTCTTGTGGTCATTGTGCTGCTTGTTTTGGCCCAATTGCTTGTTTCTCATGTGAGATCTGGCAACACCGGTAGGACTGGTTATGTTCTTGGAGGTTTCATTTATTTGCTTTGGCTTTTAATAACAGTTGAGTTTTTAATTTACTTATCTTCTCTACTTTTGTGTTGTTTCCATGTGTTATTGTATCGTATTGGGTCCTTTAACTTTATTTAATGATGTAAAGCACTTTAGGGCAACAGGGTTCGTTTTTAAATGTGCTACATAAATACATTTGACCTTGACTTTGTTGTGTACAGTAAATCAAATGTTAAGGGTGTAGGATTTTTGCAACTTTTATTGGTGAAGTTTTGCAGCTAAATATCCGTCACTCTCTCATTTTCCTTCCAAGCATGCAAGACAATCTATGCAATCTTCATTTAGCTTCATTTAAAATAAAACTGTTTTTAATGCCCCTTTGCGACCAAAAGGAAAACATTTCACCAAAGTTTTGGACCCTGGACCGTTAAGAAAGTTCATGCAGTGTAGTGGCTCATTCTCAGACAAACATTCGGAATATCATTGGCCAGGTCTTCTTCAGTCGGGTTAAGTGTACATCGAAATATAAATCCACTGGAAACAAAGAGAAACAGATTAATAGTGTCAATGAATGATTATGTAGGAAATCCATAATTGTGCCCCCCAGCATTGTAAACATGAAAAAATGTGGTATTACCTCGGACTCTTGGAGAGACATGGCTTTTCCATCCGACAGTTTATTGAAGATTTCTGTTGAGCAACACACAAAGTGTTAAAGTATAAATTACTTAACATATAGTCGACATTATACACAGGTACAGTATACGCCATATTATATTATATGTTATATCCAATATAAAAGATATCAGATTTCACCTGGCCCATCCATCCATCCATTTTCTAACACTTTATCCTTCACAGATGAGGGTTGCAGGGGGTGCTGTGCCAATCTCAGCTGACAGGGCGATAGGGGGGTACAACCTGGACAGTTCGCCAGTGCATCGTAGGGCCACACAGAGAAACAAACAACCATTCACTCACATACCTGCAGTCAATTTAGAGTGTCCAATTTGCCTAATCCCCATGTGGGAGGAAAGGGGAAAACCCGGAGAAAACCTGCACACGGGAGAACAGGCAGAACTCTCGTGTTTCGTATGGGTCTCGAACCCTGCTTCTCCTGGCTCATGCAATTTGTTTTCGCATTTTCATAGAAAACTATTTAAATATAATAAAATTTACCATGTGTACACTGGCAACGCGTTGGTCACTTCTTAAAACTCCCATAGAGTGGTACTATCACACATATATGTGAGTTATGGAGGTCTTCTTACATACATTAACTTGATTTTATGGTCAAAAACCTCTGAGTTGCTGCAAACGAGCTGATACAAATCTCTCCTCACTGAAGCTCGTCAGCCACGCTGTTTCAGACTGAAATCTCACCCCGAGAAGACCGACCTGTTGAGATTGGCCAGCCAATGAGAGCTTTCCCAACTGTCTTGTGATTGGCCAATACCTGGAAGTGATGTAATTTGCACATCAGCTCTCAGAAGCGCAGCTCCCCCTCTGGAACGGTGGATGCACTGCTACTCATTATCAAAACATTGTTTAAGAATGGCTTCATCGCGACTCCCCGCCGCAGTCCCTTTTACGCCTTTGACCCGGAGTCAGACCCAGAGTCAGAAGACACTGTCGCAAGTGTAACACCTCCACAACGGACGTTATTCTTCTTCTGCAGTTCAACGTACGCAAGCGGATGTGCCCGGACTAGTGCCTGGAGGAGGAGGATCTACTGTTCAGGAGACGGGATGCTTACGTCACGATTCCAGGCTTTTTCAGACGGCTTGCAGAGCCCGAGAATACAAAAAAACTCAGCGTTCTCAGCAGTGGCTGAGCTGTTTGGAAACTTTAGGGCTTCATAAACGAGGTAATGGTGCAGATACACATTTAAAAAAAGCATTGGTAATTTGAACTTCCGGTCTATGGGAGCTTTAAATGGTGTCATCTGTTGTTGTCCATCATGGTTTAACTTACTGTACATGCAGTCCAAGCGAAGAATGAGCACGATGAAACTCTCCAGTGTTATGTGTCCAGAGGTGGTACCGTAGCGCAGAGCCATCAAATTCAGCATGGCATCACTGAGGTGCTTTCCTGGTCAACAGAAGCAGAAGTGTTATCGCTGACATGTTATAATGTTTACAGGCAGAATTATTGGACAGTGGATCAACACTTGAGCTAATTTAGAGTCATGTTTTTTCTGTGATCTGTGTAAAGAAATAGCTCATTTTAAAGACATGCAAATTGGCATTACCGAGTATTTAAATGGAACTGAGTGGATGGAACTTTAAATGCAGTCGTTTAACACTTATAAAAAGAAAAAAAATGTGTAAGGAAGACTTACTGACTTAAACAATTAAAATCCAATATTTAAAGGATGTTGTTATCGTCAAAAAAATAAAAATAAAAAAATAAAATCGATAATAAAAGATATTATTATATATCTCTCACCAGACACCAGTACAGGAAACAAACCTAAAAACAAAACCAACGTGGACAACAGAAAAAAGAAAGAGGTTTTAGCAGAAAAAAAACAAGCCTGCTTAAGCCTGCAATATTTTCTAACATCTAGGTTTGACAGCCGCCTTCAGCTGGAATCTAACGTTTCCTGCTATTGTTCTTTAAACCACTTTCTCTCGCACACCAAAGTCCAGAGAGAAAATCATAGTTTTTAGCTCATGGGTACAAAAGAGCTGCAGGTTTGCTTGCTGCTTTGTTTGGCAATCGTGTGTCGCTTCAATAAATCGCAATGAAAGATTTCAAACAACCATTTAGTCACAAAATAACATATCGGAGCTTACTGCTGGAGGCAGCAGTGACTCAACAGCTCCTTTGGTACGTTGAGCAAGCAGTTGACACAACAAAACGAATGTTAGTTTCCAACCACAAAATGCCATTTAACAGCAAGATAAAGCAGCAAACATATGCTTAAGATAAAATACACTTAAGCAGGTGTAGATTTTACAAAGTGAGACTTTTGCTAACGGGCTGAAAATGTTTTCCTTGTGGTCCTAGCGGCAGCCGATGAAACCAGGCTTGCCTGACTTTATGCTGGTTCTTCGTACAAGGTGCCAGCAGGGGGCGTACATAGGCAGTCAATACACACAGGCAGTCAATACCTAATTTGCAATAGAAAATCTCTTTAACGCCCTTTACAATTGTCAAAACGGCCTCAATATTGCTAGGAATGCTTCTGCAGCATTAAAGTTGAGGATCACTGAGATTAACTGTTGTGGTGATGTAAAGGACTGCATAACTTACTGGTATTTAAGACTCCACATGTTCCTTTTTGATCCTTCTAATTAGGGGTGGGGAAAGAAAATCGATTCTCATAGGAATCGCGATTCTAATCGTCCACGATTCTGAATATATTCATAAACTTCAAAAATCGATTAAAAAAATAAAATAAAATTAAGTTTCTATTTTGAAAAACCACACAAAAAACAAGTTTGTGTTATTTGTGATCAATTTATTTTTGTAACTTCTGGGAGAAAAAGGCAGCTAGCCTAAGCTTTTATTTATGCAAGTTATTTTTTGAACAGTAAGTAAGTTTTTATTTGTTTTGAATGAATAAATGTTAACATTTGTCTTAAGTTTACCTTTGTGTGATCCCATTATCACATCATCGTATACAAACTGTATTGTTTTTATGCCATAATTTGCCTTAACACACTATGCATTGTATGAATTTTTGAATCGAGAATCGTTTTTGAATCGAATCGTGAGCCACCCTAAGATTCACATCCCTGCTTTAATGGTGTAGTACAATCTCTATATGTATACATGGGTGCTTGGTTCAGAAACAGAAATACATACAGAAATACTCAAAACAGAAAAGGATATACATGCTCTTCTACATACCAGTAGTAAAGAACATCCAAGCAATAACTTAACCAACTAACATCTAATAACTGTACGAGCAAAGGTGAAAACCATACAGCTAATGCGCTAGTCTATGATTAGCATTAGCGTTAGCATTAACGAGCTAGCGCAAACAACATAAACAACCAGATACGGGAACTACATATATATACACAGACAACCATAAACATCTTACTTACTGTTTTATGAACGCACACACACCAAATAGGCACAGGAACTCTTCTAATGCACGTAACTAGCTAACTATTTAACTCTCGGCACACTACTCACTGCTGGACCAACTCACACCTCCTCCCCATTGCTCCGTGACTCTGTAGGAGCCCCCCTCAGACAGCAGGGGGCGCAGTTCTTCCACTCAACTTATCTAGTTCACCAAACCTGCTGTCCTTCATCCCATGAACATTTTACATTTGCTTCTATTCTGCTTTCCACACCTTGCGATTTTAAAAAGTATTGCAACATATCTTAATGACAGGTTTGTCCTTTTAATACATTAAGAATAAATACAATAAACTCAAACCCAGTCTACCTGAAGCTTCAAATGCATTCCTCAGTTCACTCAGTGACAGTGTTCCTGTCCGTGACACATCAGTGAGGAAGAAAATGTTCTAGGGAAAGGAGAACACAAACCGTTGGCAGGAACATTTCCCTAGATCTAGGTGCATTTTACATTAATACGTGTACATCTGAGAACACTTAGATTAATCTTTACCTTGTACTTAACAACCTTGTCCCACAGATAGACAAATTCCTCCCTGTTAAGTTTTCCAGTGATGGATCTCTTTTTCACTCAGCGTTAAGTCAACAAATCTTTCAGGGGAATCTTGATTCTAACATTCGAGAGTCACGTTGCATCAAGAAAGGATACGTCCATCAGAGCAACCATGCTGCGGCAGTCATCGATGCTGAAGCCTCCGGACTTCAGCTCCCCTAAGTGAAACCATAAACTCTGCGTCAGACAGCACACTCACATGGACAACAACTGAGCAACTGTACCGTTTTCTTTACAGTCCTAACCTTTCAAGATGTTTTCATTCAGGAGCTTCTGGAGCTGCTCAGCGTCCACTTCGTGGTACTACAAACAAAAGCAGAATAAGTTAGGACTGGAAGCACTGCAGGATAAGAAATATCTTAACATCCTCGCCTATCAACTCTCGTGGCCCCTGACCTTGTCCAACTTACTTTTCCTAGCACAAACAACAGCAGAAGTACACAACAAACATAATAATGATGTGAATAATAATCTATTCACATACCACGGAAACTGATGTGGCTAACATGTTGGTATGTTGACAGTGGCTCTCTGTAGCTTTATTGTTTTTTTCAATTTTGAACTTAAACATAGAGGAATGATGAGACGTGACCAAAAAAAGTGAACTGAAAGTAAACAAGCGGAATATAATATATATTATATATATATATATATAATATATAATGTGCGTATAATATAACAATTCCATCTTTTTTCATGCTTTGCTGACTGATAGGGCATGCATAGTCCCAAATATAAGGATTTAAGGATAAAAAGTTGAGTTGATTTTGCATAATATGGGACCTTTAAGTATTCATATTCCCATAGCTTTCCATTGAAACAGACTTATTTTTGCATGTGGAGTTGCCTCTGGTGGACACAAACTTTTAACATAAAGTGCAGGTCACATGATCTGGTGATTAGGTTGTAAATACAATAGTTGCAAAAATGCAAGCAGGACACATGAGTGACAAATGACCTTGTCTGAGTGCTTGTGGAAGAGGGATGTCTTGTTTTCGTCGTCCTGTGCATTCTCCATTTGCTCATGCAGCAGATTCTAACAAGTAAATAGGAAAACAAGAAAAAGATTCCAGCATCAAACACTATAAAAAGCCAAACAATAACGTAATATTGTTAAACCCTGCTCACCTTCTGAAGTCGTTCATTTTTATAGTCATTAGAATTCTCGCTGTAAGGGAAAACACAGGTGTCCCACATGGGGTTAGTGTGTCTATTTTTTTCTAAATATAAACAGCAGTAAAAGTAACATAATGCCAAGTAGTGGGTTGAGAATGTGCTCCTACTAGCCATGGGTCTCAGTTTTGGAGTGGATGGTCAGGATGAAGGAGGACATCTCATTTGGACTGTAGGTGGACGGAACAATCAGGTACTCGCCAGTCTTCAGCGAGAGCAACTCCATCACCGCTCGTGCATTCAAGTAGGTTTTCGTTATGGCAACAGGTGTGTGCGTGCTGAAGAATTTGGCTGGGAACTTCCCCTTGTGTGCCCTGTCCTGTGACAATACATAGATTATGTTAGAGCGCATAGTGCGCATGGAGCCATGTGCTGTCAATGGTCCATGAAAATGTGTCGTCTCTTACTTGTTCAGGCACCTTGGGGAAAATCAGGACACAGCGAGTTCATGTTTGGGGAGAAATGGGACAAATAAATTGAAAATTATAATGATATCATTAAGATATTAACATCATTGCTTCACTGACAAGATGTTTGGTGGCTTTTACTGTGCAAATTGAAAATGTAGACCTTATTTTAAGGGATAGGCTGGATTTTTTTGAAGTGCTACTGTACTGTATGAGGTAGTGACATGCTCTCAACACTGACCTCAGATATTCGCTCACAAAGAAAGCATGTCAACAGGGATGCATTTAAAATAGTTTTTAGCCACTTAACAAAAGGCTAAAATATCTGCAAGAAAATGTTTGACAAAAAAAAAAAGGTGAACTATCCCTTTAAATTATGCATGGCCATTGTTGCTCTTGTATTTCATTGTTCACTGCTCTATCTCCCTGTCAGAAAGTCTTTGCTGACTGGAAAATTAAACTTGCAAACCACCATTTTTTAGGGGGACACAAGAGCTACTACTGCTGCCTTGTTTGTTGAGTAAGTAAGTCATTATGCAAACAAAGTCATTATGAAAACAAAGGATTTCAAAATGCCATGTTATTAAGGCAGCAGTGATTGAAAACTCCTGTGTGCTGTGATTTAAAATTGCTGGTTTCCTCTCAGAACTCTGGTGCAGACAGCGAACGCCTTAAAAAGTGACAAAAACACGGGTGTGACGTAATTGCTAAACTAAAACTTCCTCAGCGTCGCACTGTCGTGACCAGCATAAACTGAACAGAGCCACTGTTAATAGTATGTGCTTTTCCAACTGGAACATAACGTTGTTTACTTCAAACACAGATAATCCGATGTAGAAGTTCTGGACCAGGTGCCTGTTCCGCTTGTCGGGTTTTTGCATCAGAGACAGCAACGTGTTCTTTCCATCCTCTTTCTCTGAATGTTGACTATCGATCGTGATCCGATACTGTGGATTAGTCCAGAAAGTTTCTGTGGTAAAGGAAGATAGAAACCAGGTTAGTTTCACATCAGTGACATGAAGATGAAAATGTGTCTGTTACAGGTTATTCCAGATGGCTCTGATGGATTGTGGAATATTTACTTTTTCCAGAACAGGCAAAGTCAAGAAGTTAAAGTAAGGTGGAGTTCTTTTATTGACTTTCCTAGTCAAAAAGTCCCCTGTTAAGCTGTGTAAAAGTTTATCTTATCTTATCTCATCTTCACCACATTGCTTGGTGTTGCCCCCTGTTCCTGTCAAACTGGTTTCCCCAGTAACAGCAAGAGCTTTTTTATTTTGACTTTGAACTCACAATGTGTAAACTTCTAACATTGTGCTTCACTGTGGCTTGAACTATGCACTTACATAAGTACATACATGTCTTATAAGTTTCATCTGTGTCTTATGTTTCTGGCTGTTCTGGATATTGAACTTGGATGTTTTTCTTTTTTTCTTTTTTGCCGAGTATATTTATTAAATTATCTGTTTTGTGAAGGGTTACCTGTCCAAGGTGTACCCCACCTTTCACCCTATGTTCGCTGGGATTTGCACCAGCACCCCACGCAACCCTCATGTGGAGGATAAAGTTGAAAAACATCTACTTTCTCACTCTTTTCCCCACATACACTACCGTTCAAAAGTTTGGCGTCACTTAGAAATGTCCTTATTTTTGAAGGAAAAACACTTTTTTTGTGTTAAAACCTTGGACATACCTTTGTTTTGCGGACATCCTCCAGCAGTAACTCCCGAAACCCATCTGCCCTGATGCATGGCGGCTGTCCAGTGACAAGAGGAGTTTCCATCAAGGAAGTTTGGCGTGAGGCAGCAGATGCTAAGATCACTGTAGAATTTACAGAACTCTTCCAGGGCCATCCTGTCGAATTGAATGAGATCACACGCCTTGTTATTGATGCTGTAAATATAAAACTCATACACCAATCGACACCCATATTAATAATTGATGGAGATGTTGGGTCCTGAAAATGAAGCCAATGCAGAAGAGCCTGCAAGCTTATGATTATGATTGACATTATTATTGTTTTTATGTGCATGAGTTGAACCAATATGCTTACCAGAATTCTCCATCATCTCGCACTGAGTGGCACATTTCACGGTCCTGAGCATTCACAGTTAGCCACAGTGATGAACTTAAAGACAATAAGTGAAAGAAGAAACATATTATTATCAGGTGGTTTTTTTTGTGTGTGTTTTTTTAAGCCAAGAGACAGGCTGTAACAGGTTTCTCTTTGAGAAAAAGATATTTGCCTATTCACAAGAATGTGAAAAAAAAAATCAGAGAAAATTAGAGCTATAGATTTGGCAAACAGGGATCTTACTTGTCGCTCCAGTCTCCATTCCACTCTCCTCTGCCCCAGGGGTTCCACAAACGCACCAGGTTTACAAGTTTCCCTCCACTAGTTAGCTGGCCATCAACAGAGAAGAAGCTTCCATGACATAATTGTGCAATAAAGTATTGTATAGTATAATATATAAAGATATTGTTTGAAAACAATTCAGGTCAACTTTATTTCTAGAGCACATTAAAAAAAATACAACCAAGGCTATGCTATACAGATTTAAAGACACAGCAACATAAAAGGATAAAACACAAAATCAATAAGCAATTTAAATGTTCAATGGTGGGGGTAGATTTAATTTTCATAGGTAACTCATTCTAAAGTTTAGGGGCAGCTACAGAAAAGCCCCGATCACGCTAGTTATTTAATCTAAAAGCGGCCTGTTATTAGACCTCGGAACTCAGGATGGAGCGTGAACAAGACACTTCCTTAATTGACTTGGCAATAATCCTTTACCTGTTTGAGACCTGTGATAGTGTAGGCATGGCCTTGGACCAATCCATTTCTTAGGACAGCATTGTCAGGGGTCTCCTGCAAAACAAAGACATTCACCTTTGCTGAAAGTGGACTGACCTACTCAAACCTGTATAAATGCATACAAGGTCAAAAGGGAGATATATTATACCCTATTTCTACAAGTTAGCCGAGTTCCCTGGTGTCCTAATGAACATGTCTGTGACATGCTTTGGTCAAAATACCTTAAGGATGAAGCACCATAGCAGTTCAATCACCCTGTCAAAACAGCCCTGTCCAGAACACTCGGTTTTAAGTGACTGTCTCTTCAAATGCAAATGAGACACACTATAATGTCACTGAGGCTCCGGCAGCTAACAGCAGTTAGCATTTGGAAAAGCCATCACTGGCTCTAGCCAGCACATTGCCGTCATATATAAAATGTATCCACTGGACCTGTAAATCCTCTGAGGCTGAAAGTTTGTGTAGAACTCTGTGCTGCACTGCGCAGTCAAGAATAGAACACTTTGCGGATTCTTCCGGATATTATTGCCCTCGCCTGCACTCTCACGGTTTTTAGGGACAAAGCGGAGCTCCGCAAGACAAGTCGCGTGGGTTAGGGTTATCTCCTGTGCATAGAATGAGGTGGACCACAAAAACATGAGTGCTTCATATTTTTTCAGACTTTGCCTACTCAGAGTCCCAAATATAAGTATAAAAATTATTAAAAAGTTGATTTTTGCATAATATTGCCCCTTTAAAGACAGGGATACAATCAAAGATTGATTAAGAATTTAACATTATTTCACACCCATTCACATGTTGCCAGCGCAGCCGTCATAAGCAATGTGGGGCTAAGTTTCTTCCCCTCGATAGACATCTCTCCTTACCACTGAGCTACCATCGGCGCAAGTGATGTGTATGTCATTGACAAGGGCTTCTTCAACCCAAATGTGTATATTGCTTCCAGTTGAAGGCTGCATTTGCTTGCTAGTTGATGGACAGCTAAAAGAGTAATGTCAATCATTAATGTAAAAAAATGTTTGCTCATAATCTGTACCCTTTAAAAAGAGCAGACTATTTGGATGATCTGTCTGTATGGTGTATTTGTGCTTTACCCCAGGAGGTGTCCCACAACTTATCAGCGAAGTCGTCTGTCCAGCCCTGAACATCAGGTCCCACATGTTCCATGGAGGATCTGACAGGTTGATATGCATGAGGATGCCACCAGTGAAGTCCATCATAGCCTCTGCTGGAGTCCCGGCTCTCATGTCAGCATAGGAACCACAAACCCTGACACAAGTAGATTTGATGTAAATTTAAATTCTCCACAAAAAAAATGGAAAAACAAAAACAATTAATGTCTGAGAAACTTTTCCTTTCATACTTTGCGTAGGCTTTCTCCAACAAAGCCGGCCAGAACTCATGTGGGTTTTTGGAGTGGACGAAGACTAGTCGGCCATTTATTGTTGGAAGCTTGTCATCAATGACAACATCCACCCACATCCCAAACCTCCAGAACTGGTAGCAAACAGAGAAATTGAAACATGAGGACGAGATAATTTTTTTCCCATTTTTTATTGAGGTATAGCCATGACGCATATGGCGCTTATCGATAATACAGTTCTAGCACGGCTCAGCTTTTTTTTTGGTACCCGTTCTGGCAAGGAACCACAACCCGTTCAGCTGTATTTTACTTTAGTGACTGTGTCAGACGGACTCTGTGCGCCGCTCATGCAGGAATCGTTTTTTTATCAACTGATTGTAATGATTCAGTAGACTAAAAACAACTGCTTTGCTCATCACTATTTTCGTGTTTGTGTCGAAACAATGTCATATACAAGTATACTTATATGTTAAGGCAGAACCTTTAATAATAATCGCTGTGTGCTAGTGGCTGCATGCTAGTCAATATGACTATTCAGATTCAGCAGTTACATGCAGGATTGCCACTAAAAATATTAACTTGAACATGATGTGTGTGTGCTTGTGTGTGCGTTATTACCCTGAAGTGAAACAGCCCACAGTAGTTCTCATGGAATGTTTGCCCTGGAGGTATAACTTGCTTGAGGATTTGAGTTTGGAAGGTCAGCGCTCCGATAGATGCAAGAAACCAACAGTTTCCTGAATAAGAGCATGTTATTACATTTAGATGCGAGAAAGATGTTGATGCACACCAGTATGTTATGTGTTATGGAGGAATAAATGTACCTACCAACCGATCCTTGTTCAAAGTCAAACCTGGAGATCCCATCAAGTATAACGGATGGATTTGAACAAATATCCTGAGGAGGAAGGAAACAGCATAATCATCATCGTCGTCATATACCAATGTAAGGAATACATTTCTCCAGGGGTCGCCACAGCAGATAATCCGAATTTCTCAATTCAATCCGTTCAGTTCAGTCAGTTTTTGAGGTGTAACTCCTTTAATGCAATTAACTATGCATTAACATTCAGTTCTTCTCACAACACTCACCCATGGTCTTAACCACTGCACTTTGGACATATCACTGGGTCTCAGCAATCCCTCGCCGATGGACCACGTGACAGGTGGGAACAGCTCATCGACGTACTTCAAGTTTTTTGTGAGACAGTAACTTTTCAGCTGCTTGTAGTCCTGGTGGAATAAACTCTCAGGGTTGCTTGAGCTCCCGAGTCCACTTTTCTTGTGACGGGCCTCCATGATGTTCAGACACACACCGGGTGGAGGCATTGCTGCGCTTTTTAGGTTCAGCTATAAGAAAAGGAGATGAGAGTCCTATTTTAATTTTTTAAGATTTCGTGTGGAAATAGAGATTGAGAAATAAAAGTTTAAAAAAGTTGTTACACTATGTGGGTTGAGAGTTCTTAGTTGACCTAGTTTTTGGTCTTGATCTTGACTCAGTCACATCCCACATTGAACTTGGTCTCGACTCGGTACTCTTGGTCTTGGTAATGACATACAACGTTATTTCAATCCTGACAATAACATACCATCTACTGAGGTCAGGGAAGTTACTGTGATGTCAGCACCTATATAAGACTTTCTTTCTAAACCCAAACATTTATTTCCTTAGGCTGTTCGATGATTGTAATAATTTTAGGGATGTGAATCTTTGGGTGGCTCACGATTCGATTCGGTTCCGATTCTTAGGGTCACGATTCGATTCAAAATCGATTCTCGATTCCACCGATTCGATTCATACGATTCTTGACTCAAAAATTGATACAATGCATAGTGTGTTAAGGCAAATTATGGCATTAAAACAATACAGTTTGTATAAGATAATGTGATAATGTGATCACACAAAGGCAAACTTAAGACAAAAGTTAACATTTATTAATTCAAAACAAACAAAAACTTACTGTACAAAATTTAACTTGCATAAATAAAAGCTTAGACTAGCTGCCTTTTTCTCCCAAAAGTTACAAAAATAAACTGTACACAAATAACACAAACTGGTGTTTTGTGTGGTTTTTCTAAATAGAAACTTAAATTAATTAATCAATTTTATATAGAACATTTTCATTTTCTATATTTGTATGGCCTAGTTTCACTCAGTTATTGATGCATGTTATATGTTGAGGAGCATAAAACAATTGCATCAGTCAGTCTTGTGACAGTTCCACGGTTTAGCACTGTACTGAATTACTATAATTTGAGTCCGGCACCATTTCATTCAGTCAAAACAAGGTATCTTAACAGATGTGTGATTACCTCTGTTTTGTACTACACCCTTTTAACTTAAGTATTTAAATTATCACATTTTTCAAAGTCATAAGAAAGTGTTTTAATTATCCTAAACAATTATTTTGTGAATAAGAGTCACAATTGGTATCTATCTTCAGCACACACTTCAGCTTTGTGTCGTGTAAACTAGAACTCGTAAACACCTGCTACCTTGGTATAGCGCCAAATCACAACAAACATTACGTCAAGGCAGAAACCTTTAAAAAGTGGCATTGTTTTTCTTTAAACAGCTTACCTCACCAGCTCAGAGAAAGTGTGTCGAGCGACGAGGAACGGCGTATCAGCAAATGCAAGGGAACAGGTTCTGACACTTACATAAAGGCCTGTCGCTGCCTCGAGCTGCAGCCACTCTTGTGTTATCTGTTATGTAAATGATCTTTGAGCAAACCCCGCCTCCAGCCACCTGCAGAGCAACCTGGTGTCTCTGTTGGTTAGAGAAGACAGAGCAGATATAGATGAGGCAATGACATATTTGTACATGTATTTTTACAGCACCAGAAACCAAGGGTTCTCATAAACATTTTTAATCATTATATCTGTTATCAAATCGTCATCCATGACCATGTGATCTTTAGTCATCAAAGTAGAACTGAAACAGAAAGCAGCATAAAGGACAGGCACTGACTGAGTGTAAACACTGTCACGGCACACTTCATATGAAAAGGTGCTGAGCTCTATGAGCAGGAAAAAAACATTTCAGATGACTATTGGATGGCTGCTTGCATATATATATATATATATATATATATATATATATATATATATATATATATATATATATATATATATATATATATATATATATATATATATATACTTACACACATACACATATGTGTATACATATACATACACACACACACACACACATATACACATACATATATGTACACAGATAGATACATATACATATACATCTGCCACTTCGGGCCTTAACTAGAACTGTGGTCTTCCAATTCCTCACAATGTTCCTCACAGTTGAAACCGAGAGCTTAAATCTCCGAGATAGCTTTCTGTATCCTTCCCCTAAACCATGATGTTGAACAATCATTTTTTTCAGGTCATTTGAAAAAAAAAAAAAAAAAATACAGTAATCAATCTCCATTCTCTGCTTCAAACTGTCCAAGGCTCTATGTTGTCAGCCACATATTTGCATTTAGTTGTCTTCATGCAAATGAGATACTTGCACATTATGAGAGGAAACTTTCCGACAGACAACATGAACTTTACTTTGTGGCGACATGAGCTCATCTGTAGGAGGGGTAGCTGTCAGCGAAGGCTAACCCTCCTACGTAAGTACATAGTGAGTTGCTGCTCACTACTTAGGTGGAAGACATAGGTGACATTGCATACCAGGCAAATGCTTTGGGCCCTGAAGAAAAACCCAGAGGGACATTAGCAATGACAACCATAAATCCTCTTAATAAGCAGCTCACCGACACATACAAACCCTCTTAATGGGGACCCTTCTGACTAGTGGGAGTATCGCTGAGAAAAGGTATCACTTCTCAAAACACACTGACCAACATGAGTCATTTCCTAGACTGACCTGCGAGTGGCAGTAACGAGCCCCTCATGAGCAGCACATGATGGGCTCTTCCATTATACAGTTATTCACTACTCTGTTTGACTCTTTCTATTATTTTTTCATTAGTGATAATACCATATACCTGGTGCTTCTTTTGATGACCTGCTCTCACACAGCTCCAAGTGAGCTGAGCCGATACTGACAGACTGCTGGCCACCGATTGGTCAGAGTCACCGGAAGAGTCGTGAGGCCTCAATAGTTTGTGTGTTTGTGTTGCGCATAAAATGACATGTTCATGGCGTTTCACAAGCACTGACTACATTTTTATGAGGGCTTAGGGTGTACAGGTGATGATGGATAGTGAAGGGCCACAATTAGCTTCTTTGTGGTCTAGGATGAAGATAGAATTTTTCCATTCACTTACAATAATAATGTGTCAGAGACCGAGTAAATTGTGTTTAAGACCAGTCTGGAGCATGGCAACTGGTGAGGTTACTGATTAACCTATTGTCGATTAATTGGCATCAATAATTTGACCAATCAACAACATATTAATCAGTTAACCTTCAATGTCTGTTTCTTCTCTGTAACTCACAGTCAGTGAGAAGTTACCACTTCTTACTGCAAGAAGTCAAAATGCATCAACGTGCAGCTCTGAGTTGCCCTAATTGGCTGCTACATATGGTGCCACCCCTCAGGCAGAGGACAGTGCAGCCACTGCTTGTGGATCACCGCTTTTCAAATGTATTGGAACAGCACTGACACAGAAGTAATAAAACATCCTGTATGACAAACTGTCAGTCTCAGCTGTTTATTAGACTCACAAAACAAATGTGTCACACACGTCTATCTAAACTACATCCGTGTAATTATTGTTAACGATTAACTGACAATCGTTAATGAACTCTCAACCTAAGCACAACAAGCGTGACATAACCTCTGCTCGGTGTAGACAGGTGATACCTCCCTGTGATCTAATCCCTTGCATGCCTTGACAATCCACCCCCAGTGAGGTGTATTTGCATCTCATTCCCCTCTTGAATCGTTCTCTGCAGGACTGACATCTGCAAAGGTTAAACCCGTTTTCTCATGTTCATGTGAACAGCAAGTCAACATGAGAAACCACTTTATGCAAATAAGACTTTTTTCAGACACTTGTCTGCATCAAGTGCTTTTTGCTCAACTTTTCTATAAAATCTGAAATCAGACCATCACCATTTACTTTTATAGCCTTTTACTTTTTCAAGTTTTTCCATCTAATTTCTATCTCTTTTATTCTGCTCCTCTTAATCTCCTGATTTCCTTTTTATATATATATATATATATATATATATATATATATATATATATATATTTTCTTTTCAAATTGTGATGGTCGTACTACATCAACTCTGAATCGATTTATTCGTGTTGTCATGTCTCTGCATGCAGGCGCTGCAGGCACCTTTGTGAATGAAACATGCGTTACAAACAAAACTGCCGGAACTTGTCTTACCTTGCGTGTAAAAGTACATTGAGGAGTTCAGGAAGTGCATTAAGGGTGCGTCCAACTCTATTTTTGCCAATCCTTCAAGAGTCTGGCTGGGATTTGCACTGTTATTACACCAGTTTAATAGTTAGTTATTTAGAGAACACTGTGTGTCTTGCACAAGTTAAACTTGTAAAGGTGTCTTTTGATCACACCTATAAAATCATTTGTAATTGCCCTTAAAAATAAAATGGAAAATAATTTACTACAGGTCTGCATCATTCACTCGCTGTTAATTTTTGCAATGTGCCAAGAACTTCTCTGTTTGTTTCATTTCAAATCCATTGTAATGGTGCATAGAGCCAAAATAAAGAGAACTGTGTCGATGTCCAAATATTAATGGACCTATACACTGATTCTTGCATTGTAGTCAGATGAAATCAGCAGACACGAGGAAACGTCTAGCATAGATAGGACATGATCAAAGGTTGTTCTCATAAATGTCTGGTTAACTATGGACTTTCTTGTATCTTCCCATGTAGGTGTATATAGACATTTTATAGAATACCGTTTTCTGCTGTCACACCTCTTGCTACCTTATTATTAAGTAAATGCAAAAGAGGGACTCTTAACCATTTACAGGCCCCTAGTACAGTGGAACATTTATCAAAAGGTTTTAAATCAAGGTCCATGATGGCAGCATAATATGGCACCATCATATAATAACACAGCTATAGTCAATGCTATTTATTGAGGTACAGATCAAATTCAGCCTAGGGCCCCATAAATGTTTGGGCCGTCCCTGGAGCTAGTTAATACCAATGTAGCCGCATAACGTTCTGAAACGCACAGTGAATTATTAAAAGACAGCGTCGAACATGAACAAAAATATTTCTTAATCCCTATATGTGACTTTGAATGAACACTAGCGTAATGTAGATTAACAACGTTAATGAAAACTCACCCCATAAGAAGATAGAAGGTTTAATAAGAGGTTCTGCTGAAGTCATAAAAAAAACAATTGTGCAGAAGTCACAAAAACGAGCCAAGCGAACTTTGAACTGTGGCATATTTCCAGATTTCACAAATTCAATCCCATTTTTAAACATCCTGAACATTCATTTGCTCAGGTGTGTCTAGGTTGTGCTGATAAAAAAATGATATGACACTCTATATTGCACATTCTTATAGCCTCTGTATATACTTTATATTTTTTAAAAGCAGCCTATATGCTCTGTGTTCTAAGGGTTAAACAATTGTTTCTGGATCTGGAACTGTGCCATAGCCATGACCATGTAACTGAAAATAAAGAAAGAGTATCTTTTCTTTATCTTTCGTGGTTTATGGAAGATTGCACACATTATTACTAGAGCTGTCACTTGATTGTCTCTAATAACCTCAAAGGCACTGTGCTCTCTGTTGTTAGAAGAAGCAGTGTCAGTAAACGACAATAAACCATGAATTTACGATCCCCTGAGGGTGAATCATTCTTACTGTTACTCTTAGCACCACGCGCAGGTATACCAACCTGTCAGTCTGTCTTTTAATATTACAATAATTGTTTTGCCAATAATAAGCATATGACAAGAAACGTTCAGTAGCCCTCATGGGAACCAAAACCTGGTCCCAACGAGCCAGAACCTACTTTCTGAAGAAATGGTTGAGTTTAGTGCCAAGAATTTAATTGTGGTTAGGTTCATGGTTGGGCATTAACTGGTTATGCTTAAGGTTAGGGTTAAGGCTTTGGTTAGGCTGTCCAAATGAAGTCAGTGCAGAGTCCTTAAAAAGATAGCTCCACAAAGTTCTGTGTGTGTGTGCTATGTGAGTCGGGATATGTCCTGTGTGCCTGTGAACAAACACAGGAAGTGTTGACTGCATGACAGACTTCACAACAACACTCAGGTGATGAACAGCTTCATGGAAAAGTACCTTAATGTATAAAGGCTTCTCGACATTATAACCTCCTCCACTGCTTCTAAGGGAAAGCAAACATTACTGAAGGAAGTAATAAAATGAGTAATGTGAAATCCAAAACCTGCTTGCACTGTGTGAATGAACCTTTTCAAAATAATTGAATGATAAATTCACATTTTATGACTGTACAATCGCAGATTAAGTGACTTACTGTATTGGCATTTTTATATTTTTATGTCCATCCTGTTTAATGCTGCTGTTTGATGGCTGTGTCACTCTGGTCATAAAAGGTTTAATCTGATATAATTGAATGATTTTCGCGTGGGACATGAAAGCAGCCGTCTGTATAGTTTTCAAGCAGATTCTATTTAATTGCCTGCGATTGCCCTGTGGGTGGAGAGTGTCATACTCTCTTTCCTGGGATTGTGATGGGTGCATTTCCTGCGTTTTGAACAAACGCAGGAAGTGTTGTTTGGATTCATATGAATGTCAGTCCTCAGTGCAGGCCACGTAATCTCACAAGTGTGTCCACTTTGCAGCGTGAACAATCACTGTTTCTCATTTTTCCTCTTGCTCATGTTTGTGGCAGTCTATATTTAAATAAACGCTACAAAAAGTGTGTGCAACGTTAAAGGGATAGTACAGGTTATTTGAAGTGTGATTGTATGAGGTATCAATGCAAAGTCAGCATTAAAGGCAACCAGCTTGAGCGCACTAAAAACTGATCTCAGCTACTTAAACGTCTACAATTTCTTAAGAATTTGTTTATCAATCAAAGGGTGTGTCTGAGATCCATTGTTTATATTTAAATGACTAACTTACAAAATGAGGCAGCAATAGACCTGCACCTCCCACATCCCCGCAAATGAAAAAAATAGTGCTGGGCACATTAGCGCGCTAACGGCGTTAATGGCGTCAACGTTAACACATGATGCGTTTCCATGACGACTAACCAGAAAAAGACGTGTGTTACGTCATGGTTACGTGACTCCCAATTGTTAAAAGTCCCTAATGAGGCTGGTATGCTGGTTATTTGTAGCGCTGCTCTTTTCGTTTAATAAACAGACTGCTCCAATTTGAATGTCGGCGCAGCTAACGGCGCTAAAGGAGCTAACGGGGGGTCCTGTGTTCCCCTGTCACATACAAAGTGGGGAACATAGGACGGACCTTTTTTGGGAAAAACGGGGAACATAGGACCCTTTTTCAAAAATAACGTCCAATGCTCCCCGATTGGGGAACATAGGTACGACCCTGTCAATAAGCACATGCCTCCATGTCTCATCGTATCATTTAACACTGGAACAAAACTACAACACAATGACTTTAGTAATGTATGGACTACTTACAGTATATGTATAATTATGAGGTGGTTAAACTATATTTTATGGTACAGCAACATAAAGTACACTACCGTTCAAAAGTTTGGGGTCACCTTTAATTTTTTGTTTGTGTTTTCCATTAAGTGTCACATTTTTATTCATCAAAAGAGTTGTAAAATAAATTTAAAATACAGTCAAGACATTGACAAGATTAGAAATCATGATTTTTATTTTGCCCTTCAAACTTTGCTTTCGTCAAAGAACCAGCAACACAGTTTTCAGCTGGGCTAACATAATTGCACAAGGGTTTTCAAATCATTCAATAGCCTTCTAACGCGATTAGCAAACACAATGTACCATTAGAACACTGGAGAGATGGTTTTATTCCATTAAAAACCAGACGTTTGCAACTAGAATAGTCGTTTACCACATTAACAATGTATAGAGTGTATTGATTAATTTAATGTTATATTCATTAAATTAAAAGTGCATTTCCTTCAAGAATAAGGACATTTCTAAGTGACCCCAAACTTTTGAACAAAAGTGTACATTCGTATCTTACCTCCCACTGTGCAACAGATTGAATTCGGATGGTTTTTTTTTTTTTTAACGCCTTTGCCCATGACCACACTGTTCACTAATAATAATAATAAACTACCTCCCATATGAAAGTATCTATAAAGTTTACTATATTATCATATTATAATTATTACTAATGTGCAGGTTTTTGTGAGTTCACCCACACCATCCATGTGAATTGTCAGAGCGTCTCTGAGGCTCTGACCCCTGCATGTTCCTGTATTGTATGGCACCACAATTAAGGGAGTCAGCTTAGATGCCTAAAGTCTGCTGAGGCCGGAGACATCTGGAGAGCCAGTCAAAACACTGTGGGGCCTGCCATTGTTTTCTGTCCTAAAAACGGAACTGGTCCGCAGCGCAGAAAGAAAGAGCCTGTAACTGCTGCTGTACGCAATTTCCGTCTTTAGTTAATGACCCTCACGGGATACAGGAGCATGACTGCAGCGTTTGGACCCACACCACTTGTATTTTTGGCTACGAATGGACGACTTCGCATTGGTGATATTTTAGCATAAAATTCCCGCTGGATATCAGCTAATCTGCTGAGCTCTAAAGCAATTATGTTGTGGATGTTTCTACTGCAGCTCATAAACAGTGTTGAAGGGTTACCAAGAGCTGAATATGAGCCTCTTTGCACTTCTAACGCCTGCTTCACTCTACATACGGACAAGGTCAACTTTACGAAGGCTCATCAGAACTGTGAGGACAACGGAGGTTATTTGATGACGATTAGAGACAGAGGAGAGGAGGATGTGCTGCGCTCACTTCTCTCTCAGATCCAAGGACAACATCAGGACAAGCAAGTTAAAATTTGGATTGGATTAAAACTAAACAAAGGGAGCTGCGTGTTCGGTGGCAACACTCTCAGGGGGTTTACATGGGTGACCAGGGAGGAGGATTCACACTACTCCAACTGGGGAAGAGAACCTGTCTCCACCTGCACAGAAAGGTGTGTGAGGGTGAATTACAACACGTTTGGTGAGAATCAACTGAAATGGACAGATGGGACATGCAAAATCAATGCTTTTTATGCATGCAAGTTTTATTTTAAGGGGATGTGTTCACCTCTGGCTCTCATGGGGCCTGGGAAAATAACCTACACTCCGCCATTCTCAAAACTGCCCCAAAAGAACAAGATGAAATCATTTCCTCTGGGAACATACGCTAATATTTTCTGCAGTGGTGACCAGCAGCTTTACTACTCTGTGTGCTTGGGGTTGGATGAAGCCTATCTGTGGACGGATCCTGGCCCATTTTGCAAAACAGGGCAGCGAAATTGCACAAACAACAATGGAGGATGTGAAGACGAGTGCCATCAGGACGGAGATGATGCTCGGTGTGTTTGCAGAGACGGTTACGACCTGGATGAGGACGGACTCTCCTGCAGAATAATAGACGTGTGTGGTGTTGACAGCTGTGAGCATCAGTGCGTCATGGGGGAGACCGGCTATTCATGTGAATGTCGAGAGGGGTTCCAACTACATAAGAACCAGCACAATTGCTCTGACATTGATGAGTGTCAAGCACAAGCCTGCGAGGATCATTTGTGCGTAAATACGCACGGCAGTTACACGTGCAAATGTAAAGATGGCTATGAAATGGTCCACGGGGAATGCAGCGATGTGGACGAATGTGCGCAATCGAGATGCGAGCACAGCTGCGTGAACAGTATCGGCTCCTTCTCCTGTTACTGCAACGAGGGCTCCGTGTTATCCCAGGGCGATCACTCGTGTTTGGACATCGACGAATGTGCCAGCGAACGCTGCCAGTTCACATGCGCCAACACCGACGGCAGCTTCTCGTGCACGTGCCCGCCGGGTTTCTATCTTGAAAGCGACAAGTGGACCTGCTCTCCAGATATGACAGAGGCATCAGCTGTTCCATCAGAGGACACAGCCGATGAGGAAACACAGGAGAACGCCACAGAGTCCCTAACCAGAGCTACAGTGGAGCTGCAGCACCAGTCTCCTCACACTGACCCACCACTTCCACACCTGGTGAACGTCACGCACAGTGGTCAGGAGAGCAACACGTCACTGGCACCAAGTTTCGTCAAGACTGTCAAGAGCAAGATTATCATCTGCGTGCTTGGTTCAGTCATACCCCTGCTGGTGTTGGTCGCAGTGACTTTGGCTATTGCAATTTTCCGATGCAGTCGCGCTAAAAAAGAAGCCAAGAAAAACATGACTGCAGATGGCTACTGCTGGGTTTCCTCTGGTCTGGATCCACGTTTAGAGAAACTATACGAGTCTATCTTGACTGATGACCTATGACCTCAGGGTTAAAGAGAAATGACTCTTGACATTATGCTTATTTGTCTTATTTATGTCTTTGCAACCTCTGTGGGTTAAAGGTCCAGTTACAAACATTTAGCATAGGAGAAATTTAATATACCAACATATGTATATTTGGATAAGTCTATAATTACGTATACGTTTCCATAGCATTGGCATAAACCATTGTTTTTTTCTTTAGGTAAGGTCCTTGCTTTATGGAGGCTGCCATCTTGTGCCAACATGTTTAAAACACGTTTTAAAACATGTGTTTTGCGTTCTCCGAGTTCACAAGTTCCCTGACATGCTTAAGAAAGGGAGGGGTGAGTGGAGGAATCCTCTGTTTATTATAGACTGCATATTAAAAATGGAATTGTTCTACTGGAGGCCAAAAATAAGTCAGTTTGAATGAAAGTCCATGGGGAAATTACCCAACTTGTCACTTGATTTACAGCAGTATTTACGTTCAAGTTTATGGTCTAAATCACTAGTTTCAGGTCCTCTTTAAGAGAACAACACAAATGAGTGAACACCAGTGTGACTGATAGCTGGCATAGTCCAATAGATTCCTGGTGACAAGTGATGGTGAATTTTCTATTTTTATTCATAGTCTATGGTTACAATCTGCATATCACTTTATGTCTAGAGCTGCAACTAACGATTATTTTCGTAATCAATTAAACTGCCGATTATTTTCTTTTTAATCGCTTGGTCCATAAAATGTCATAAAAAAACGTTGATCAGTGTTTGTCAAACTTGGAAATGATGATGTCTCGTTTTGTCCAGAAACCAAAATTATTTAGTTTTAATTAATTCTTTATTATATGGAGCAAAGAAACTAAGAAAATATTCACATTAAAAAAGATAAAACAATCAGAAATCTTGTTTTAATATTGAAAAAAGCTTCAAACTGATTATCGATGATCAAAATAGTTGACGATTAACTTAGTCATCGACTCTATTTGCGTCACTCATTTTTCACTCACTGATCCTTTATACAATGTTTTGTTGTGAAATTATTATATATCAACTGTTAAACCAGGTAAGACACAGCAGCAATGTACGTGGGCAGAAAAACAGACTGTTTGAGAATTACAGATATGTGCATGTGTTGCTGACTGTGACAGGGCTGTTCGTCTATGATAAGGCTGAGCGTGTGCGGAGAAAGAATATATTTTGGTCTGGACGGGGTCTTATCTTATGAGCAGAGAAAACTGCCGTTTGGTGAGGCTGTGGCTCCTGAGTTGATAAAGTGTTGTCTGTGAGAGACACACATCACTGCTGAACCACAGCTGATAGAATATAACGTTATTGAGGACACATTTCTATAAAAAAAGTAGTGTTGCAACCAGAGTCGGTGGATTCAGACTCCATTTGGGCAAACGTTGAAAAGGGACACATCTAAGACATCATGGCCTGTTTGAAGCTGAAGACGATGAGGATTATCCTGATGTCTGTTATTTTTTTATCGTCCGTTAGGACTGGATGTGGCCTGTGTAGGCCTGTTTGTACTGAGACGGGCTGTGTAACTGTTCACCAGGACAGAGTGGATTTTAAAACGGCAGTTAAAGCATGCCGTGATAGGCACGGAAAACTACTTACACTTAATCCTGAGACACATGCGAGTCTCCTTGACAATTTGAGGCAACAATTGTCAGGAAACTTCTGGATTGGACTGCGTTTACCAGCTGACACCTGTAGCAACATTTCATCCCCACTCCGAGGTTATGAGTGGCTCTCCCGTAGCTCAAACGGGAGCTTCATTCCTTCCTCTGAGACCTGGAAACACAGCGTTAAAGTCTGCTCTCCGAGCTGCGTGTCACTTTCAAATGACCAGAAGTGGACAGAGAGACTGTGCTCAAACAGAACCGATGGATATCTGTGCAGAACAGAGCACTACGATGCGTGTCTGGCAGAAGAAGTACATGTTCCGCATGTTTTCCTAAGCTCCACCGACTGTTCAACAGGCCCCTGTCAGCATGAATGCACAGATTTAAGAGGAGGTTACACATGTTCTTGTTTCACTGGCTATATCAGAGACAGCAAAGACCCCAGGAAGTGCATCTGTGACAAGCCTAGATGCCCCAGAATGTGTCCTGGACATGATGTGTATGACTGCTACTGTCCTTATGGCTACAAAAACGTTTATCGAGACGACCTAAACTACGAGGACTTCTTCTGTGAGGACATTGATGAATGTGAGATAGTTGGGTATTGTCATCATAACTGTAAAAACACATTTGGAGGTTATGAGTGTTCATGTAAAGAGGGATTTGTCCTGGAAGACTCTTTCAAATGCATTCAATCAGACAGTGAGAGTTTTCCGGTCACTACACAAATCACTGTCGGATTTGTTAAACCTACAATCAAAAATAACCATACTCGGAAGACTTGGTCGACACCTGCTGGGGGTTTCCTCTGGTTATGGGTCTGTGCTGTTGTGGCTGTGGTACTGTCAATATGCGCCGTAAGGATGTATGTTGTTAGGCGTCGGAAGCAACGAGAGCAAAACTCCCGTCAGTGATCAGTGTTAACACTGGGACTCCTTAATGAAATGTGCTTATGTATTATTATTAATAATAAAATTTGACTATTTTCATTTGAAAGCTCATAAAATGGAAATCCTCAAGTAAAATGTTAAGTAATGACACAAATATCTCATGATGTGACTTTTCTAACTTTCCTAATCTCTTTGTATTGTACACACCGACTTCATGTATTCCAATGAACGCTCCACTCTTGTCATCACTCATGCTCTTAGAGCGCCATCTAATGTTATGTCAAGCAAACTGCAGTATCACTCTCTCTGCATTTACCACAGCCAGTACTCGAGGTTGATGTG
>NC_139822.1:11567184-11574684 GCF_963457635.1 Microchirus variegatus | reverse complement strand
TGGTTTCCTTCCTGCCTTTAACCCTGAGGGGTGTTGCATCCGGAGTAGGTATACTCAGACTCCACTCTATATGCTGTCAGAATCCTCTGTGAGGCAACATTATGAGGCTGACAATGAGGGGGGCTATTTTGATGTCAGTAAGTTTTTTACTTGCTTTTCAGACGGGCTGTGGCATGAAGCAAACAGGCATGTGTAGGCCTGTTTGTGCTGAGGGAGAGTGTGTCACTGTTGACCAGGACAGAGTGGATTTTACAACAGCAGAGAGAGCATGCCGTGATAGGAGCGGAGACCTACTGACACTACATCCTGAGACACATGCGAGTCTCTTTGACAATTTGAGGGAACTGTCAGGAAACTTCTGGATTGGACTGCGTTTACCAGCTGGCACCTGTAGCAACATTTCATCCCCACTCCGAGGTTATGAGTGGCTCTCCGGTAGCTCAAACGGGAGCTTCATTCCTTCCTCCGTGACCTGGAAACACAGCGATAAAGTCTGCTCTCCGAGCTGCGTGTCACTCTCAAATGACCAGAAGTGGACAGAGAGACTGTGCTCAGACAGAACTGATGGATATCTGTGCAGGACAAAGCACAAAGACGCATGTCCGGCACAAAAAATATCTGATCCACAAGTTTTCCGAAGCCTCAAAGGCTGCTCAACAGGCCCCTGTCAGCATTTATGCACAGACGTGACGGGAGGTTACAAATGCTCTTGTTTCACTGGATATATGCCAGACAGCAAAGACCCCAGGCGGTGCAAGTTGCACTGTGGCAAACAGAGATGCCCCATAACATGTGACAGACACAATAAGGAGATGTGCTTCTGTCCCGACGGCTTCATTTCGGATGAGAAATTCTGCGAAGACATTAACGAATGCGAGATGGGATCGTGTGACCACGAGTGCAAAAACACGTTTGGTAGTTACGAGTGTGTCTGCAGAGAAGGTTTCGTCCTCAAAGACCAGTACAAATGCATCAAAGCAGACAGCGAGAGTTTTCCAATCACAACAGCAATCACTGTAGCATTTGTTAAACCTGCAATCAATAATAACCAAACTCGGAACACTTCGTCTGCATCTGCTGGAGGTTTTCTCTGGTTATGGATCTGCGCTGTTGTGGCTGTGGTACTGTTAATATGTGCCGTAAGGATGTACGTTGTTAGGCGTCAGAAGCGCAGAGAGCAAAACTCCTGTCAACAGTCGAGTGTTCCAGCTACTGCTCTCGTCAATAATGATCAGTGTTAACATTGGGACTCCTTAATGAAATATGCTAATGTAACTGCTGCTGCTATTAATTGATTATTACCATTTTGACAAATTCATTCTTAAAATTGAATAACTGACGATAATCATTAGTTGCCTTAGTAATAACATAATTAAGATGTGGGTTATTTTAAACGTGATCCTCCAGGTTTCTTATATGAATTTAGCAATACAGAAAAACACGTTTTTATTGAAAAGTGAATTTACATTTAAGAGCATGAAGATAGATACTGTAGATGCCTATCATCTAATAAGGGCACCTAATGAAGTGACACTAGGTGGCGTTTTCTTCTGCTATAGTCATTGCGCCTCAAGGCTGGGTGTGTTGGGCACACAGAGACAATCTTCGTCATGGTTTTACCGAGTGTGTGAATGTGGGTTAAAGCTGCTTTCAGTCATACACTGAAGTCTGGACATGTTTCTGGATCTGGATTTCAAAACATAACTGTTGTTCCAAACAGGTTTTTCCAGACACTATCCCAGCGATCCCACATGATAACACAGCAGGGAAAACTGTGCTTTGTTTGCAGTGAATTCTGTTCTGGTTTGTTGTGTGTATACTGTGATGTTTTTACCAAATCTGACTTTTGTGAATATGTGTGCATATGTTATTGTATTGTATACGAGGTCATAATGTGAAATACTAAAGGGCGACTGCGGTTCTATTCACTCATATGACGTGTTATGATATTAAACGCAAGCAGTCTTATCAACACTCCTTCTTCTTGTAATTGCTTTTTTTTTTTAAATTCATATAATTTATTTATTTAACGGTGGATATCCACATCGTTACACATTCACCAAATGGGGACCTCCATCTTTTTCAATTTCAACAGTGTAACAATTGGCTTGGTGGTGGTGGGGCGGGGGTTAATCCTTCCTTGAGCTGACTCAACCTTAATGTCTCATACATTTCTCAATTTCTGTTAACCAACATATTGTAAAATACTCTGTGAAGTACATGGGTACAATATTTCTAAAAAAAAATAATACTATTCATTTTTCTTCTAGTATTTTTTTAATGCATTCTTAAGGTGAATAATCTCTTGAAATATGGTTTATTATGTTTGTAATAAACCATGGATTCCAATAAATGAATAATAATAATAATAATTTACACAAAATAATCTGAGACAAACATAGGAATGTAACCTGCTCGTCTGTGCACATTACAGACAAACTGTCCTCACTTGCACTGTATGGAACGACAGGAGCCCACTGTCGATCAATAAATAATGACAAGTTCCCTAGAACATAGAGTGACACTGCTAAATGGATCAGCAAAGCAAAAATTGATTGTATTTCTCATTTTCTAAAGTTTTTTTCTTTTTTAAATGTCTTCTTAAACTGTATAATCTCTTGAAACACGGTTTACGGTTTGTAAAAATGGCAAAAAGTTTGTTTTCTCACCAATTTTAAGCTTGAGACCGTTTGAAAGCATAAGTAAATATTTAAAAGCAAGACCAGGATAAAGTTGAGTTAGAAATAAAATGAGCAGGCGCAAGAAAATTCCATTTCATTTTGAATCACTGACATGAATGAGACCTTTAAAATTGGTCTGTCACAAGAACCTCCTGATAAGCATTTAAAAGTGTTGAATTCCAATCAATTTTTAAAAATGGAATTTACCCAAAAAATAATCTGCCAATAAAGGAATGTAATCTGCTCGTGACAAATTCCCTCTTGGATAACTATATAGAGTGACACGTACACTCCAAAATGGATGAATAACACAAACAAGGAAAATAAGTAATTTTTTTTTTTCCTTTTCCTTTTTTGTGAAATGCAGCTAAATAATCTCTTGAGACATATATTATCATAATATAAACACAATCTTAGATAGATAGTCCCATTTTAGAGCCTGGTAAACGAGTGTGTAACCTGTATCCAGCTTGTAGTTTTATAATAAAGCCACTAGATGTCGCCATTGAGTTGTGTAAATATGTGATGTAATCTCACTGTGACCTATCGGAGTGTGTTTATATAAACTAGGGAGTCAAGTATTGATAAGACTGGGTGGTTCAGACCAAACCTGGCCTGCACCGGCTGTTGCTGACGTACACTTTAACCTCACCTGTACCCGTGAACACGTATTACTCAGTCAACTTTATCAGCCAATCACAACAGGAGGAGTTCACTTCATGGGAGGGAATTGTGTCTTTTGATTTCCTGAAGTGTGCTTGAAGTTTCATATGTGCAGTATAAATCAAGAAAAAAGTCATGGAAATACTAGTTGTTTGTACAAGAAATATTCTTTAAATTCATTCATTTAGAACTTGCTGTATTCGTCTATATTGTAGAGTTATCATTTCAAGTTTTTATGAGGAATGAAAATAGGAAATGTTAGGAAATATGAATCATTCAAAAACAGTTAGATTTATAAAAAGATAACGTAAGCCCATCGTTGACATAAAGAGGCTATATGTAAGACATATATATATATATATATATGATATTATCTACAAAACTGAAAAGTTATTCATATGGATACATTTATGCATTAATACAGTGTAAAGCATATGTTTATACACCTCAACTTTATACATTGTTTATACAAGTTTCCATTTGGTTACCAACCAAATATGAGTACGATAGTTATGTAACTCATGATGCTAATATTGCGACTTGGCAAATGTGAACATTCAGTCGTATTATCTACAAAACTGAAAAGTCATTCATATGTATGGGTTTATGCTTTAATACAGTGTAATGCCAAGTATATGTTTTCCCAGAAACATTGGCAACAAACGCTCTCCTATGTTATACTGTAATTTTTAAAGCTAAATGTCACTGTTGTACATATATTATAAACATCCCATTTTCATGTATTTACAATAAATAAATAAATGGCATTGGTGTTTGTGGCATGTGGGGTTCAAATGTGAGAAATGTACAAAAATATCAATACATTCGGGTGGGGGGGGGGGGTTCCACTGGCCTCAGGGGCCCTTTTTCATCTTACAACTCCAGGCAATTGGCCCTTTAGCAACGCCCCTGGCAGACTCGCATGGATTTATGGTGCTTACGCTGTTACTGATAATGCTACCGAGGACAACCTAGCCGGTGCTCAAATGAAAACGGGGGCCGTCGCCCTCGTTTCGTCCAATCGTAAAGGAGGCGTCAGTTCACTCGTCGTGTCATTGGGTCAAAGTTTCTCCGCCTGTCTGGCTCGTATAAATAATAACAACTCAAGCACGAGTGGGTAGTTGAGCGACCGTAATCTGTTACAGCTTATTCTTAACTCAGTGACAGCAGCAGCAGCAGCAGCGGCATTAGCAACATGTCGGTCGACAGCGTGTTCAGGACCCGTTCTCTCGGTGTCGCCGCAGAGGGTCTTCCTGACCAATATGCCGACGGCAAAGCGGCGAAAGTGTGGCAGCTCTACATCGGTGACACGAAGAGCCGGACGGAGGAGTATAAAAGCTGGGTGGTGGCCCTGCTGAAAGAGCACGGGGTGCGGACGGTGCTCGACGTCGCCTGCGGAACAGGGTAATAATAATAATAATGAGCATGACTCAGCAGTTGTCACACTGGCACGTTTTTCCAGGGGCTTTAACATGACAGTGAACGTCCCACCAAACCCCATTTAACTTTACCACCGATTTAACGTATTATAGCCATGTGCGCCGGCGAACGTAAACACACGTGGGTGAAAGTGATATTATCATCTAGGTCTGAAGCAACCACTCTGAACTTCGGGGATGGTTTCCATGTGATACTGCGTTAAAAAATATCAATTTTGTTGGCTGTTACTATTGAGTCTATGACAGACTATTTGATCTGCACTAAATAGAATCGTCATTATTAATGAGCCGTGCTCATGTTTAAATATTATAATAATAATAATAATAATAATAATATAGATATATGAATATCTGGTGTGAAAAGGAGAAATATGGAGAACTTTATACATTGTTAATACACGTCTCCATTTGGTTACCAACCTAATGTGATAGTCATGTAACCCATGATGCTAATATTGCTACTTGGCAAATGATAACATTCAGTCGTTGCTTCTGTAAACAGAAATTTCAATATAAGTTTGACTCTAGCATAATAAGCATACTTTAGTGCAGGGGTCACCAACGTGGTGCCCGCGGGCACCTGGTAGCCCGCAGGCAGCCAATACGGTGCCCGCGGGCTCACTTCACTTCACCTCACTTGCATGTATCCATATGATGGCTCAGTAAAATATCTTTGATATTGTTTATAAAAACTGGTAATCGTTAGGAGTAAGCACTGGAATGAATGTGTATGCAGTTTAATGCATAATATTAATCATTTAAATGGTAAACAAATAAAAAAAAATGTTAATGTGGTAGCCCTCCATATTATTTTTTACCCTTACGGTAGCTCTCTGTCTCAAAAAGGTCGGTGACCCCTGCTTTAGTGGTTGTAAAGCAGGAAGGTGGCAACTACAGGGTGTCTCCAAGAAGAGCAGGTGCAGAGTTTAGTGGCTGTAGAGCTGGTGCTGGCTTGTTGTAGTCAGTTTTGACTGGATCCCTGCACTCTGTTTATTTCCACTGATAGGGTATCTGGGACAGCAACAAGGCCACTGCCCCCCACAACCCATCCCCCTCCCAACACCTACCCGGGTTAACCTCACTGATTTGACTTATCTAGCGAGGATTGAACAGATAAAATAGGGCGTTATCATTTATAGGATTCTAACCGAAAAAGTCTTGACCTTTGGCTGTAAATAATTGTCCGCCCTTGGTCACCAACACCACAGTCCTTCACACCGCAAAACAGACATCATAAAGCTCCATATGTCACAATTCTCAAGCAGTGTGTCCATGCACTATCAACACCAGGGCTCAGCACTTGAAACTGCAGTTTGACAATTGGCAAATTACAAAGGCTGCACTTGAGGATAGAGATTATGCAGAGCATCTGACTCAATTAAGTTATTATCCCTTTTCATACAACTTGCAGGATGAAAACATAATCAAAGTAAGCAACACAACACAACCCATCAACCGTTTCAGCAGTCATATGGCTGGTATTACATAGTAGGTAAAGTGAGGTAAAGAAGAAGGAAGAGAGGAAAGGAAGTCATGGAACGCACAAAACACAGGAGACTAAAATACTAACGGGCAGAGCCGCAACTGCAATTATTCTCATAATTAACTATTCTGTCATTTATTTTCTCAATTAATCGAGTACCTGTTTTGTCCAGAAAATGCTGAAAAATCGGTTGATCAGAAAATATTAACATTTAAGTAGAAAACATGTTTTAAATCATTAATAACCGACTAAGTAAAGTAAGTTATCGTATAGAGTAATGAATGCTCTGTTATGTTTCAAATCCATAACACACTGACTATGGAACTGAACCTTGACCTGTATATCACAAAATCAGATTATAAAATCAGAATTACTGTACATGTTTTCCCTTGGTACTCCAGTCACTGCACTGACTTTGACCCCATTCATAGAAGTCGCATAATGTTTCAGTAGGACCACCATTCAGGGTGACGCAAACAGGATCGTAGTGGAATGAGGCTACAAATGGCGCTGCTATTTTTGACTGTGTGAGAGTGTGCGTTTGTGATGCCGGGCTCTCCATTTGGTCCGTCATCACATTCTGTAGCTTCTGCGAGAGCAGCGTCTGCACAGCTGCACAGTGTGATACGCAGTTTACCCTCTAATCACCGCCACTCGCAGATGATTTACCTGAATTCTCTGAACCGTAGAGACATTTTGTTTTGTTGTGAAGTGACCAGCTCTTCTATAACATGATGCATTAACCTCAAACATGGGATTTAAATTGTGCATGTCTCACTTGTACAATATCACTAGTTTGTTGTTGTAGATTATCCAAAATTTTAAAGACATTATCAGGCCATTAGCCAAAGTAGGGCTCAGTAATAATCATTGCAACATAACATGCTTAAATAGAAATAGAAATTAAAGTTATACATCAACCTATTTACGCATTGTGCAAACACACGCACTACATTGCTTTGAATGTCTCCGTTTTATTTACTAAAATCGCAAGTAACTGATATCCTTACATTATCTCTACCTATCCCTTGTTGAATGTTGAATTTTCAAGTCATGAGACTCATGACCCAGGAGGTTGTTTTGGACGATACCACTTTTTAATCATCTGCACTGGGCAATTATTATTTTTTAATGGTCCAATTATTACGAAATCCGAACTAAAGCTTTTTTCATCCAAATCGCTTCATATAATAATAATGTTTAGTTAATACATTATTTTTAATTAAAAGGGGAC